>NC_056736.1:779826988-780026988 GCF_019279795.1 Protopterus annectens | reverse complement strand
CACCGGTTTGACAGGCTGAAACTGTTTGCAACTAGCTGTGCTAAGCTGAACATGTGTGTCACTAGCCAATTAAGGGTTACCCTAGTGCACACCGTTTGCGCGCCGCTCCCACAAGCTAACTGCCAGTGCGCATGCGTTACCTCCGTGCAAACGAGCGCAGACCTGCTTTTAAGTGCTTAAAAGTGCTTTTGGCATGTTTGATTGACAGGTCTCAACTCATATCTGTCAGGAAAATCAAAAATCAGTTGTCAGATTCGAACCCAGGATACCATGCACTAGAATCAAGGTACTAAACCACTAAGCCATGACAGCAATATCTAGAAATGCAGAAATAGCATATATATGGGATAAAATCCAGAATGGAGCATGATAAAGCATTTTCAGTGAAGTAGATACAATTCCAAAATGGCCAATCAGAGAAATGTGCGGGAAAAGCGGCATATATAAGCCCCATAGGCGGGAATACACAGCAGAAACGATTGTAGAACAGACCTGCAGTCAGAATGAGTGGAGTAGGTGAGGGACATTGCTTTCGAGCACAGCGTTGGGGCGTTGAGGAGTCCAGATACATGGTCTGGCTCCTTGTCCATCATCACGAGGCCCAACTCATGCAGGGCCAGGTCTCATGGGGAGCGTATAGGGCAGAGGCATGGGACCAGTTGGCTCGTGATCTGACCAGTACTACTGGCATTCCACGCACTGGTGAGCAGGTCCGTCACCACCATGCAGACCTGAAGCGACGCAAGGAAGACCAGTTGACCGAATGGATCCAGGAGGCCCAGGATATGCCCAACGCCCCACTACTGAGTAAGTTACATTTTGCTTATGTATGTAAGGATTTCAACTGGCCGATACCATGGAGATGTGTAGTCCAATATTACTTCTTTCGTATTACAGCTGCAGGTGTCCGCTCTGCGAATTGCGAGATGTATGGCCGTAGGCTGGTGCGGCTGCGCCACCATGCAGGTTAGTAACCCCACCCATTACTTGTAAATAAATATTGTACTGTAGCATGTATCAGAACGCTGCAGTGTATTGATTAAAAGTAATATAATGTGCAAGCAGGAATTGTAAGTCTGCAGGTATGGTTGCAACAAGTTCATCAGTATGCAAGTGTAACTGGAAATATAATTGATAGAATTAAACAGTGCTGTAATACAGATGTCCCACCATGAATTAAATATAGTGTAACCTGCAGTAGTCCCAAGAGTACAGCTTTAGAATCTGAGGTAGTCATATGTGAGATATATCCCCTGTTGAAATGCTGAATCATGACAGAAGTGAGGCTGTTGGAAAGTGTTTGAATCACCACCAGTCTAACATGTGAACAAAGCCTAGAAGTACCAACCTGAACTGTGAAGTTGCAGGATGTGTGAGAGTGACAGAAAGGGTCATGTATGAATAAATAAAGTAGTAATAACCCCTGAATATAGTAACGCCAGTGTGTTTCTACAGAACTAAATGCATGTGGGAAGTACATCTTAATATCCCAAACTGATTTCAGTGTGTCAGAATCTGGAATGTGTAGGCCAAAGTCTGTATGGTGATCACAGTATACAATTTGCAGATAGAATGAATGATTATCTGACAGACTAAACAGCCATAGTTGTCCCCTGTCCTGTCATCAAAGTGTAGCAGGATGATGTATCTGATCAGATTAAACATAAGTAGGATAGTGATGTATTCGTAACAGGTGTAGCATGACAGTCAAATAAAGATAATTTGAAACATCAGCCTCAATTTAATTGTGTACCTATTACAAATGTAAATCAGTGTAACATATGAATGTGTCATCTCTGTCTATCTCCACCCAACCCTATAATTCCATATAACAACACCCACTAAATAATGGTATGTGAACATTTCATTAATCATGGACATTTGTCCGTTTCAAAATATATGCATGCCTGTTTGTGCATGTGCCCTGTTCATACCTGCAAATTTGATGGCCTGTTGCCATTAATCAACCCTGCATGTTGTTTGACTGTGTATTTCTGTTCAAATAATGCATGTGATATTGATATGCCCCATGTTCAATGGTGTTAATATCTGGGTGTTTGTTTGATGGGAATACCAATGCATGCTGTTACAACTAATCTGAATGGAATAAAATGACACTAACCCAAACTAACATAACTACTCACAAACCTAGAACGCTTGGGAAGGCAGGTCCCAGCGGACCCACCTCTCCCACCTCAGCTGGTGACTGCACCTGGCACTAGTGCCCAGGCCGGACCCCCCTCCGGTGGCCCTGTGCCACCTTCGGGTGGAAGCGCTGCAGGGGATGGGGCCTGTCCCCCCTCTGCAAGTGTGGCTGGAGGGGTTCGTCCACTCACCCTCCAAGGTGTCCGGTCTGTGGTGCGAAGGGAGATCCAAGACTCTGTTCTTGGGCCCCTACGCCAGCTCGAGGCTCGTATGGCACAGCTAACGTCCCCGACCGTTGCCCCGCCTACACAGCCCCCAGCACAGCCCCATCCTGGGCTGTGAAGGAACAGTGACAACTGCCTATGGGTGGGGATATCAGTTCCACTGTTGCCATCTGTGGGCTCATGCATCTCGGATATCCCAACCTCCGTCCCCGTCAATTGTGTAACCCCCCCACGTATGTCATACACTGCCCCTGTATGCGTCTTGTCTGTCTTGTCTGTTAACCTACCCAACCTACCTCCCCAGCTATACCGACTTCCCTCACCTGACATACTACTCTCACCTGAAAAAAAAAAAAGAGCACTCTGTACCCACAAAAAAATTACGCCCCATACATAGCTGTCCATGTCGCACACATGTCTGCTTGACATTGAAACAGTTAATTACAATTGGCTCTACAACAAATATTAATGTTGTCCTGACACCTCTCTCAGGGGTGAAAGGTTTCCAATGTCTCACCAAAATACATGGAAATGCACAGCTGTTGCTGCCAAAGACATGGGCATCTATGGGCCTTACCTACATCCCTCCTGCAAATCCCACGCTTGTTTCCCTACTGTCTTACCCTCTTTGTGACCCCTTTTTCACCACTTTCCTGTCACCCCTTTTTCTTTTCTTTCAAAGAAATTAGCGGGTGTGCTTGTGTTAGCGGAGCTCACCGCCAGTCGCATCGTGAGCTCAGCAACGCGCAGACCTGGTTTAAAGTGCTTAAAAGTGCCTTTATGGCACTTTGATTGACAGGTTCTGTACTCAAGTTTGAAAGTTTGCAAAGAAAAATAAATTCCCACTGTCAGTCTCGAACCCAGGACCTTGGAAACATTAGTCTGTATGACCTACCACTAAGCCATGCGTGCCTTACAAGAACACAGTGCTAAAATGAATATAACATGTAATAGTAAAAATCAGTATAAAAGCAATATAGGAGATGTACTATCTGAAGCATGTCAAGCAGAGTTTTAATGGCCAAATTACTGGATTCCCATACTAGGTCAGTGTTAACAGAAACAGCCCTGCTACTTGTTAGCTTGTACATAATAAAGTAAGGTAATGTACATATATGAAGATACGTATATCTACACATACAGATATATAAATATATCTAAATACATATGAAATATAGTTGTAGGTGTCAGTATCCATACACACTCACTACAGGAAACAGTGAACATAAATGCAGCAACCTGAATCTGCAACACAGCCTGACCCCTGTGTGACCTACTTACCCTTCTAACTGCTTAAAGGTGGCCTCAGCACTTTGATTGACAGGCCCTGTACTCAGTTTGAAAGCTTGCAAATAAAAATAAATTCCCACTGTTAGTCTCAAACCCAGGACCTTGGTAACATTAGTCTGTATGACCCACCCCTAAGCCATGCCAGCCTTACAAGAGTGCAGTGCTAAAATAAATATAACATGTAATAGTAGGAATCAGTATAAAGGCAATATAGGAGGTGTACTATCCAAAGCATGTCAGGTAGAGTTTCAATGGCCAAATTACTGGATTCCCATACTAGTTCAGTGTTAACAGAAACAGCCCTGCTACTTGTTAGCTTGTACATAATAAAGTAAGGTAATGTACATATATGAAGGTATGTATAGCTACACATACATATATATAAATATATATTAATACATATGAAAGATAGTTGTAGGTGTCAGTATCCATACACACTCACTACAGGAAACAGTGAACATAAATGCAGCAACCAGAATCTGCAACACAGCCTGGCTCCTGTGAGACCTACTAACCCTGTTAACTGCTTAAAGGTGCCTCCAGCACTTTGATTGATAGGCCCTATACTCAAGTCAAAAGCAGAATATAAGCATACTAGTAGGCCCTACCACAAGACCATTGTAACACTAGTCTGTATGACCTACCACTAAGCCATGACTCTCATACAGGAATATAGTGCTAAATAAGTGGAACATGTAATAGTAGGAATGAAGATAAAGGCAATATAGTATGTCTACTACCCAAAGCATGTCAGGCAGACGTTTATAGTCCCAATTACTGGATTCCCATACTAGTGTAGTGTTAATAGAAACAGCCCTGCTAAATGTTAGCTTGTACCCAATAATGTCAGCTAATGTACATATATGAAAGTATGTATATGTACACAGATATATATATATATATTTATATAGCAATACATATGACATATAGTTGTAAGTGTCAGTATGCAGACACACTCACTACAGGGAACAGGCAAGAGAAATGCAGCAACCTGAATCTACAACACAGCATGAAGCATGGGAGATGTACTAACCTTCACACTCACAGAACACTGTCAACAGCATACCAGCATGGTCCACGCCCTACAATCTGAAAGGACAACGCCTATCTCACATACCCTTTTATAGCAGTGTCCTGAAATCACAGTGAGACATGCAATCAGTACACACCTGGCTGTATGTAATTAGCAAATGCTGTCTTACAATTGGTGCAGAGGCCATCACATGGACCTATGCAGATACCTACAAAAGCATTGAGTACCCACACTACACTCATGCAATACATTCATTGCACAAAACCTACAGAGAAAGAGTGAGAGAGACAGAGAGAGAAACAAACAAATATAATGACAGCCAACAGCAAAAGCAGCAGCAAGCAGCAAGCAGCAAACAGAAAGCAGCAAGCAGCAAGGAGCAAGCAGCAACAAGCACCACTGGCACAGCAACAGCTGCCACAAACACAGGTAATGCAAAGTAGCAGGTTAATCCTGTGTATACTGTGACACCTCCAAATGTATCATAGTTCACTATCTATAGGTATGTCCATGAGATAGGTTGTGTGTACATAGTCCTGAAATATAAACATATGTAATATTGCTGTACATGTTGTCCATACTTAACACTTCCATAGCTTAGAACACAAGGCCAGTTGTCCATATGATGCAGTAGTTCCCAGGGTCAGTAGAGGTTCCTCCTCATTGGTGTGGGACCACTGTGTATGTATGGCACTGTTCAGGTACATATCCTGTAGTATGGCCAGGGATTAATATCAGTCTGTCATGTGGTGCTATGTCCTCCAGGGGTGAATGTAGCACACATCCAGAGATACCATTTCATAACAGTGATGCTATGTGTTCCGCAATGATGAAGGTGGCTCTCACCTGGACATGTGAGAGGATAGGGAGGTGACAGTCATCTGGGATAACTAATACCACATGTGTAGGAGAATGGGGGGGGTACCTGCACCTAAACTGTCTGCAACAATGTAGCCAATATCTGTGCATTTGGTGAATGTGAAGCATCATAACACTGCTGACCACAGATGCCTTGCTGTCATGTGAATCTGCCCTGTGCTGCAGTAGCCTCCTACTATTGTTATACAATATGCCTGTATCTGTACTCCACTGGACAGGATTAATAAGTGGTGTGCAGTTGTTCTGGGTTAGATATGTGTGTGCACAGTACATGCAGTATGTGGGATGTCTGTGGTAAGCATATGCAAAGGTGCTGGCGGTGTGTGTTGTGGCTTCCACTGGCCCAATAGGCTGCATGGATAGCATCACTGTCATAACTACTGAATAACTGTGTAATTAAATGCATACATAGCAAGGTAGTGTACTGTGCTTGTGGTGTTGTTCGGATTTGTAAATCCAGGCTGAGTAATGTGTGCACATCACAGGGTTGGGTTGGATGGCAACACACATCCAGTATGCAGGGATGAACACCCAGAATGTGTCAGATGTGTCACCTGTGCAGAAGTATCCGGCCATTACCTGTGCATCCCCCACAACACACACACATGCAACATATGGCAGAAGTACTATAGCAGTACACACATGTTCATAGGTTCATACTAGACTATTTGCCCTAGGGCATTGGTAAGCCTAGTAGAATGTGTTTGTCTTTCGCCACCCAATTACAAGTTATGCTGCTATGCCCTTGTCCAATGTTAGTATACTGTGCCTCCGTCTAACAGTGACATAGAAGTGATACCTGGGGTACAACTATGATCTACATCCAGTCATCCAGATTCCTATGGAAGAGAGTCAATGAGGGACTCTGCCTAACCTGTAGTGTGAGCTCATTACAGAGTGAAGGGAGCCTCTCGGTTAGGAATATGCCCCTCCAGCATGCCCATGTATGTCAGTGCTGAGGTCCAGCTCTCCTAAGCATGTGGCTGTATGGGACTCTGATTGCCTGAGGTGCAGCATGTTCATTACTGCTGGGTAGGACATGGCTGTATATGGCACGCACAGATTGCCTCTGAACAGGCAATAAGCCACTGAGTCCAGCTGGATTTACTTTACCTGGGCAGCATATGACATCTGTGTGAGCCATTGCATCCCCTTGATGAGGTACTGTTGTCCTGTACCAGTTGCTGTGGGTGTCTGGTTAGGTACATCCCAAAAGGTGCATTACGCAATTATAGGCTTGATGATGGATGAGTAAAGAGGCACAATGACCTCCACTGCCATACATGTGAATCCCTCATGATTAGCTGGGCTACATAACATGTCTCTCAATCCACATTGGCCATGTGGTTGACAAATGACAGACCGCTACCATGTTTCTTCCCCAGGTCCCCAACTACGTCTTCTGTACTCAATGGCCTAACACCTATGTTGTACTGTGCCACCAATGTGGAGGCGTGGGAATCTGCATTGAATACTGATACTCCCCCTCCTTTGTTCAAGTGTTGGGGCTGACAAGAATGGTAACAGCTATAACCTGGTAGTACTGGTGTGCTCCTGTGACACCTGAAACAGGTACATGTTAATGCACAGATATTGATGTCCAGAATGTCAAGTAGGGTTTTGAGTGCGTGCATCCTTAGGTCTAGACTTCTGGTGTTGAGTAGCATCACTCTTACTTCCTCATCCTTTGTGATACAAATGGATGTGGGTTTGCCTTATGAGCCTTGCCTAATACAGGCACTATGGGTGTAGCAAGAGGCTCCGCCAAATTCCAATAGGACAGGGGCGACAGGTGCAAGCTGTCCCTAGCAAAGCATACCACCCCAAGATGGCAGGCATTGGCACACCTGTGAATGACACCAGTATGTCAGTCAATTGTTGGAAGGGATCATCGTGCCTTGATATTGTGGCATGGTTCTAGGTGAGGGTAGGATGCTACTCAAGGTCAGGGTCAAACTGTCTTGGGCTACGTGCTCAGAGAGCTCTGTACTGTCTCATGTCATGTAGTCCAGGGAGGAATATGTCAGGCCATTCACACCAGCATGGACATTGACTGAGTCATACCTGTACTTGCCTTGGGCTTACCTGAGTGTTTGTGTTATGTGGCAGGTCATAGTGGCCGACAGGCTGCACACCGTGACCCTCACCTCGTTAAGCCTGGTGAACGTGATGTTAGTGTGCCTGATGATAGAGGCACCTAGTACAGGTGTATGAGGTGTGTTGTTTACTGTTAATGGCTGTGAGTGTTCAGCACATTAGCTTTGTGTGATATGTGTTGCACATGTTCGTTTCCGTGGTAGTGGTTGCATGGATGTCTCCTTAGGAGGTCTCTGCTGCATAGGCATAGCTGTGGTCCGAGCCTACAAGTATGTTCATGTGTGATCATGTGTTAGGTCCGCTGTTGTGGTAGGTCTATGTGAGACTGGAAGTGTAGTGTGTGGTCTCCTTGGCCACCTGACTGGTTATGGCGGTATTGAGTAGACAGAGCCTAGCCTCCAGTTTGGTAGATGGTTGCATCACTCACATGAGATTGAATTTGTTGTTAGGAGGAGGGGGTTGTCTGTGTACATGCATCTGTTCCAACATTGTCTCTGGAGTACCACACTCACCAGCTGGACTGGGAGGGAACTGACAACTGACCTCTGGACATGCTAGAATACTATTCTGAATTCTGTAATAATTAATGATTGAAAACAAGGTCCAGTGGGGAGTGAGGGTGTACTGACATTACCTACAACTGCTGACTGATATAAAAGCGTCAGTGAGCAAGTGCCAGGTAACCTAAGTGCAATGTGTCACAATTAAGTAAATGCAACAATGAGAAGCAGTCACTTGCTGTCATGTGTAACATGGAAATACGTACAGTAAGCAATGCAGATATCAGTAGTGAGTCACATACGTGTTGACAAGCTGTGTACTATGTGGAAGTAGCATACCAGTGAAATAACAAGCTAACAAATAACAAGCATATAAACAAAGGTAGATCCAGGAGGCCTGGATGTAGTGGTTGCTACAGCAAACAAGGTGTAGCAATGTCAGTAAGATACAGCTCAGATATGCAGGCACTATAAACCTGAAACCAGATGTCCCCAGCTATGAATGGCAGAGTACAGCCTATTGTCACACACGAGTGCAGACCACAAACCTTGTTAATGTTAAATAACTGGCCTGAAGGCCAACTGCCCATACCAGAACTAATACACTTGTACACTGGGCCCTCAATCAGCAGTTCCCAACTTCAATGGATGAAAGATATGTGTCCTGCCACCACAGTGCTTGCCACCAACCTCCCTAATGTAAAACAACTGGTCTGAAGGCCAAGTGCTTAGTACAAATGACATAGAATGATAGCTACACTGTAATCAAGTTTTAACCAAGCAGTAATAAGTAGAAGTTAATACTCCTGTATAGAATGTGTACCATGTATTGTTGAGATACTATGCTGATAACCTGTTTGTGTACCTTTCCAGCTTGACATGGCTCTAAAAGGAACCCATCATATTCTGCTGCAGAGGATGGCGTGATTCACCAGAGCCTGGTGCGTGACTATGCCATCCTGTTCTCACGCACCACCCAGAATCAGCAGGAGAGGTCTGCACTGTGGCAAAACCTCGTTAGCAGGATAAATGATGTTGGCATGCATGATAGGACATATGAGCAGGTGAGACATCACTGCAGTGATTTGATAAGAAATGTCCGCCAGCGTGCTGCAGATATCCGCAGGCAACAGGTTGCCACAGGTGGGGGGGTGGCCACACATCCCCCCCTCACCAGACAGGAGGGGCTACTGCTAAGTGTTGTGGATCCAGCCCCAGAAAAACAACAGCAACACCCATGCATCATGATGGAGGTTGGATCCACACAGCAGCAAAACACCGAGCGTGCAGGTAAGATGCCATATTCATTTATTGTTATTACTTTTACATTTGTTGACCCAGATAGTCTAGCTGGATATATGTCCATTTTCAGTAGAGGCCTGAGGAGAAAAGCTCCACACATAACGTAATAAAGGCAGACAGACAAGTTGTTAATACAGACAGCCAACATGATAGAATTGTACACCAGCCTGTTAACTAAATCAACATACATGTAATGAACTCAAACAGTTTAGAGTCATACACAATATGCCGTTGGTTTAAAAGCAATCCTACCTAAAGCATAACGGTTATGCAATAAGGCAAAAGCCAGATACATAATAGTTAGGGCTCAGAAGGGTAGAGAAGTAGAAGGAGTATGAAAGATACAATGATATGGAAGAGGCAGGAGTCAAGAAGGGAAGTGAGGAAAAGAAGGAAGACAGTCAAGAGGATGTGGGAGGGATGGGAGAAGTAGGTCAGAGCATAGAAGGACATCAAGGTGAAAGAAACAGGGTAGAAGCTAGTTTCTATGCACAATGAGGGGTTAAAGGTAAAGAGAGGGTAGGGAGAGGGACGTTAGCCTGTACTCCAAGAAGAACAAAGCCAGTGGTTTGGGAAGTACAGTTTGAGGTAAGGGTGAGATTAGAGTTAACCCCTGGTATGTACATATGACTGTTCTGTACACTGTTACTTCATGCACGCATAAGGTGTGCATGTGGTATGTATCTGTCATCATGATATATATACAGACATTATGTGCAGCTGATGTGTATAAGGGAACTAGTGTACTACTGTACTGTATCATGTGCAAAACAAATGGCACACATGTGCCCACTGACATTACTCTCTTCACACTTCCAGGTCCCTCCAATCTAGCAACGAGGCAGGCCATACATGCTGGTGAGTCTTTTTAACATTATCTGTAAAGCAATTTAGAAAACTAGGAAGAGTAGTGTAACTCTGTAGTAGACTTGCTGGTGACTGTGTTCATAACACCCGTAATACAGTTGTAGTAGATTGAGTAGTGTAACACGGTACTGATGTTTGTGTTTACTGTGGGGTGTGCATGTGTGCAAGCGTGCCTGTGCCCAAGTGTGCATGTGTGTTAGTGTCCATGAGTGCATGTGTCCATTTCTGAATGTGTGCATTAGTATTGAAATGCATCTCTGTCAAATATGTATGGAGACTGTAATCTGTGGTCCATGTTTTCCTCCTGTAGGTTCTGGTGCTGCTCTGGTGACCTGCAGCAGGGAACCTGAATCTTGTGCCCCAGGTACTGATGATGATGAAATGTCTGTAATGGTGCAGGAAGGTGTGTCTGGGTCCACCATTGGTCAGCCAATTGACAGTACACAGCTTTCAACCCCGTCAATGCGCACAGTCATCCTACCGTTACATCCTTTGTCACCATTGTCCCTAGGTGATGGACAGTCTGCAGTGGGCATAGATCAGGGTAATGTGGTACCTGTGGTACATGCATCCCCACAAGGCAGCCATGAGCAGGGGCCTCCAATGGTACCACTCAGACAGTCGCCCATGGGTTCTCGTGGGGGCATCCGTGGCCGTACTGCCTCTGGCCGACATGCCCAAGGAGGTATGTCAACCTCCACTATGTTTCAAACTGTCATGCAGGCACAGGCACGTATGGAAAGGTACACCAGACAGGGTCTGAGGGAGCTGAGAGAATGTCACACAGCCATGACAGATGGCATGCGTGACGTTGCGAATGCTATCCGTAACTTCACAGATGTCGTTGACAGATGTTGTGGGGGCATAGAACAGCTGCTCCACAACCAGATGTCCATGGGCCAGGGCCATGGTGTGCGTTTGCGACGTCGACGTGGCCGTATGCCAGCAACAGCACCAGCTGGCAGTGGCCGTGGACGACAACAGGCCCACTCGCGCACCTCAAGTGCCAGCACCAGCCCCAGCAATGCTGGGTCTGTGCTGTCATCAACACGCCCCGGGAGACCACGTGCACGTGGCTCTGGACAGTCCCAACAGGGAACTGTGTCCAGTCAACACACCCCTGCTTCCGATGACAGTACCCAGTCTGGGTTAGTACCGGATACGGCCCGTAGCACCCCTGCCAGGCACAGGTACCGTGTCCGTGCCCACAGACACTGATCTGGATGACCTGACAGGTGCAGTCTGTGGCTGTCCACAAAACCCTGTACATGGCAGCCATTATGTGGGACTGTGTGCGTGCTTACACACATGCAGAAACCTAATACCTAGGGCAAACACATACACACACACACTGCACCAACACCGGTCCACCCTGTACTGCTGCCCCTCACAAACACACATACACACACATGTCAATTGGTGTTACCAGTGGCTGGCTTGGGCATACCTAACCCACACCCTGTGCATATGATGACACTGTGCCACCTCCTGCATACTACAACATCGGTGCAGGTAAAGGTAAACACGTTGCTGATGCACAAGGTGACTACATAGATGTGTATAAGTACTAACATGTTGGTAACTGTTCACTGTTCCAGTATAATTGTGTGTATATCCCAGCAGTCCTGCTGCAGTAACTGTATGACTGTCCTCAATTGTTATATGCACCCATACTACTTACCAAAGTGTACCAGCTGCACACCATCACATGCTAACATTGACTATGGCAATGCGCATCTTGTGCTATGTAGATTCAGCTATATGTAACTGTTCTGTCACACATGCATTTATACACACCCTGCTACCCACACACATGCACACACTCACCTGCCATTCCCATTATTTATCACCCTACATGAGTAGCCGTTGATACATGACAGGTACACATTTGAGAAGTGCACTATGTTGTTTACTACTGGCGTCCCCTTCTCTACCTGTACTCACAGGGTGCAGGCAACCTCATCGGTTGAAAGATGTAATGTGCATCAGATACTGTAGTACCCTGATTGCCACATCAAACATGTTTCCCATATGGAAATGCACACACAGACACATCCCACATCCACACACTTGCCACATTCAGGCTTCAGAGCACTATCTAGGTATATTTGGGTACATGTGCGTGTTACAGTAGCATGTAACACTATACTGAGTACTGGCAGTTGTCTGTTGTCATGTTGTCTGTATAGAATAAAAAAATTGTTTGATTATCCTACTCCGTTTTGTGGACATTACTTGAAGAAGTGTTACCTTACATGTGTTATTGGTACCACCACCTTCTCTTTTGTAGTTTTGTTTGTATAGGGTGCTATCAACATCACTGCTTGTGAAGGGTAATGACCACCCTGCAGTGCATAGCCCCATGTGGCAAAAGCCACATCCCACCCCATCACTGTGCACACACACTAACCCCACCAACTGTAAAACACATACTTTCCATTTGCTGTGTTATGACAGTAGAAACAGACACATTAGCAGAGCGTGCTATTTGCAGTACTTAGAGAAATCCCTACTAATGCTGTACTTAGAGGGTGCTGACATCATCTGTGTGTAGGAGGAGGGATGTGCACCCTGTAGTGTGTTCTCCCAGTTGTCAAAAGGCAGTTAACCCTCCCAGCATAGTGCACACACATAAACCCCACTCATACTAACACACATATATTCCTTTTGCAGGATTCAAACCCCTACCTAACTACGTTATGACACTGGAGAAAGACGCATTAGCAGAGCGCGCTATGCAAATTACTGGAGGACTTTACTACAGGTAATATAGTTATACAGTCCTGACATCATCAGTGTTTCAAAAGGGGAATCTGCATCCTGTACTGTACTGTCACAGTTGCTAATAGGGACATTTCCAACACACACATCGATGTGTTTGAGGTTTGCATATGTGGGGGATCCAGTACTCCAGTGTGATGAGTATATGGTTTGATTGCAACAATGAGGGATATACTCCGAGTGGTGAGCTGTTTGTACTCATGGTTGTGATGATCAGGTCTAGTATATCTTCCCCTCTTGTGGGAAGGTTGGTTACCTGTTCCATAGCCAAAGAATGTATGATCTATGTGAACCCTAGAGCTTGGGTATTGTGGCTTGTGTAATGTTCACAGTCTATGTTTGGGTAGCTAATGTCACCCAGTATGATGGTGTTTGCAGAGTAATCTAAACTGTCTTGTGTCAGCAGGAAGGCTGTGTGGGAGTCCTGAGTTTGAGAGGGTGCTGTAAGAGCTCCTCTGTGTCTCTTGCCATGTGGTCCAGGGAGGTACGCCTCAGGTTGTTTGCACCAACATGGACAATGTCTGCCTCATAGCTGTACTTGCTGTGGAGTGACCTGTGTGCCTGTGTTATGTGGCACATGCTATCACCTGACAAGTAGCTAACTGTGACCCTCACCGTGCTCTGTCTGGAGGGCGGCACATCTGTCAACAGCTCATGTCAAGCAAGTTCACACCCCTCATAAATGATGTGGAAACCTTCAAAGGCCCAAGGCCTGTTGACAATATGGACCAGTCTGCAGATACCTCTATAAAGGCATTCTATGGACACATTCAGGAATGCATGGATCATGAAGCCATATATGAAAGCATGACCCAATTCTCCAAAGGCAGATGTCCTGGGTGCCGGACACCAGCCATAAACGCACTATACAATAGAAGGATGACGCCACTACATGATACAACAACCTCCCAAAATGTGAAGGCACCACTGATGAGTATTGGAAGACAACTACAGGCACCCATATGATTGTCTAAGGCCATCTTTGAGAGAGGGTTCCACAAGCCACTGAGGATAATCACAAGGCTGCCTGTAGTTATGTTAGTAACCTGGGTGGTACTACCCAGATATGCTCAGAGGTAATCCAAGATGTCACACAAAATACAAAACATGCAGACATTGCCATCATCCTAGTGGGCAGGTTCAATGCTGCCTTCTCCCCACCACACCAAAGGGCACATATGTCTTGTGGCACAGTGCTGCCCCCCCTGACATCACAGATGCTCAGGTAAGAGATGCCCTTCCCAAAGCAATAAACACTGCATCAATGGGACCAGACAGTGTCCCAGGCTGTGTCCTACATGAACCATGAGAAGAGCTACACCCAGACATAACACCACTGTTCAATCCCAGCCTTAATACATGGTATGTGGCCAGAGAGTGGCATACAGCAACAGTGGTCCCTCAACATTCAGGTGGTGCCTTCACGGATCCTGGACACTACTCGACCCATATGTCTGACTAGCTTTGTCTGCAAAGCTATGGCAAGGATCATCATGAACCTCACATATCTAGATATTGTGGACCTACAGACATGTCACCATACACAGTTTGGCTTTGTCAATGGCAAATCCTGCCTCTCCAACCAGTTTGATTTCTTTGAAACAGTCACCAAGGCCACTGTCAAGGGGAAGGAGGTGTACACAGCCTACCTGAACCTTGCATAAGCCTTGGATACAATACCCCAGTTGTGCATTCTAGGGAAGCTCACCAGTGTACATATTAACCCCTATGTCACTATGGGTATTGCACAGTGGCTCAAGGGCAGAACACACATGGTAGAATTGCTGGAGCCATGTCAGCCTCCACCCTGGTACAAGTGGTGTCCCACAAGGCACAGCCCTGGGTGCTGTCATCTTCATTATATATTTATCATAGGTACAGGCCAACATGGAAGTACTGTGGCACAGCAAGTCGCAGGTGACTGCAAACCGGACACCATAATCAACTCACCAGCTAACACACGCACCCTCCAAAAGGGACTCTTGGAAACACATGACTTGTGCCACAGCCATGGCCTCAACCTGAATGACAGAAAGCGTATAGTTATCCCCTTTGTCAAACACAGAGTGACCACAACGTACCACATATGTGTTAATCCATTAAGTGCAGATGAAGGAATTATGGACCTTGGGGTACACAGGTTGATAGCATTCTACCATTTGACAACAACATGGACAAAGTGGTTAGGTAAGCATGTTATATGGGCCACATCATCATGGGATCCACATGTAGATCAGGGGTGGACATTGTGCCCCTTTACTCATCCCTCATCATGCCCATAATTGACTATGATGAACCTCTCGGCATGCACCTTACCAGACACCTGCAGCAACTGGAGATACCACATATGTACCTTGACAAGGGGATCAAAGGGCTCAAACAGATGCCACATACTGACTGGTTAAAGTAGCAGCAGCTCTACTCAGTGACATACTGCCTCTTCATAGGCAATCTGTGCCTGACATAGAAGGCCAGGTCATACCCTCAGTTAATGGCCATGCTGCATCTCAGAATATCCAGATCCCACCAGGATACACACTGGAAATACTTGAACCTCAGGAGTGATATACACAGGACATGCTGGAGGGGCACATTCACAACTCAGAGGCTCCCTTCATTCTGGAATATTATCCCAATAGAGGTTAGGCAGACTGACTCAGTGACTATCTTCAAGAGTGATATTAATGACAGGATGTGACATTGTAGGGTTACCCTGGGTATCACTTATGTGTCACTGTGAGACAGAGGCACAGTATACTAACCTTGGAAAAGGGCATAGCAAGACAGATTCACAATGCATGTTGAAAGGCACACACATTCTGGCTAGGTGGATACATGCCCTGGGCAGACATCCCTGTACGAACCTATGGACCTATGAATCTTTATCACCATTGTCCCTATGTGCTGTTAATCACCAATGTAATCTCAATACTATGGTAGCATGTGCAAAGGTCAGTTGTCAGTCACCTCTATGGTACAGTTGTGGAATATGTATGTCATGTAGTAATGTCACAGCTGCCACATGTACACAGTCAACCCTATCCCCTACCCATGGATGTACATCACATGTATGAGATGGAAACACATGGCCAAACTGTGGACTAAGCACTCTGAACCCAGTACTGGCATAACCTGTCTGGTGGCATGAAATACTACAGTGACAGCAATACCAATCTGATGTGGACCTACACGGACAGCAATACAAGCATGGAAACACAACAGGTCAGTTGTGACGCCTAAGGATAGCATCCTGCATGACTGGCAGACATCTCTGCAGCTGGCACACAGGCATACATTAGGCCTGCACACAGCACGCATAACACATAGCACACAAATCCTGTGAGTCAAACAAGCACAGTCTGTACAGCTATACAACACTACTGCCGCAGTTGTGTTAGGTACTTTTATTGTCCAGTACAGTGAGACAATGCTCACCAGGCTGGAAAAGGTGTAGGTCACAGTGATATGCTCATGGGGCACTATGGTTCACCACATAACACAAACATACAAGTCAGTCAGATGCATGGACACATATGACTCAGTCATTGTCCATGCCACCACAGCTGATGTGGGATGTCCCTCACTGGGATACATGATAGGGAACATGGAAGGGATCACTGAGCAAGTGACACAGGCTGGTAGACCCCTGACCTTGGTTGGCATCAGACCCTCACCAGGGATTCTGACAAATTACTGAATGCTAATGACTTAGTGTAGCTACAAAACCCTAGCTGAATGGTTCTTAGCATGCAGTCACTGCATTGCTATGGAATACTGTCTTACCACTCTCACAACAGGTAAAAACATGCAGCTCCTGTACATCAACAACATGTAGACTATATGCCCCAGACCAGGTGTGCATTATCACTACTAGGCTGATAGCATCTACATCTCACACTGTATGTACACATCCCACATGCTGCACCTGCACAGAAGACCACGGTCATAATGTTACTCTGTGCAAATACCATGTATTCACATGTGGCAGGCATCACACATGGTAACTATTGAAGGTCACAGGTACATATGTGTATTTGGTACACACATACATCATGTGTGCATTGCCATAACTGGTTTAATCAATGTCTTGCATTATTGTGAGTGACAACCCACACACATGGGCATTCTGTGTGTGCAAAACACACGTGGCATGTCTGTAATCAAAAGCCATACATAATTGTGATATCGTTTAGAAAGGGGTATGTGCATCCTGTTGTGTGTTTTCCCAGTTGCCAAAAGGGATGTTTCTTTCATACACACACTTATCCCCCTTCACACACACTTGCCACCTGCTGGATTCAAACCCAATTAGGTTATGACACTAGAGACGGATGAATTAGCACAGCACGCTATTCACATTACTGGGAAGTTGCCTTTCCCCTGATATACTTATAGGGTGCTGACATCATCAGAGTTTAGAAAGTGGAATGATCATCCTGTGGTGTATTTTCCCAGTTGCCAAAAGGGATGTTTCTTTCATACACACACACTTACCCCCCTTCACACACACTTGCCACCTGCTGGATTCAAACCCCTACCTAACTAAGTTATGACACTAGAAACGGACGCATTAGCGCAGCACGCTATTCGCATTACTGGGAGGTTTTCCTTCCCCTGATATACTTATAGGGTGCTGACATCATCAGAGTTTAGAAAGTGGAATGATCATCCTGTGGTGTGTTTTCCCAGTTGCCAAAAGGGATGTTTCTTTCATACACACACACTTACCCCCTTTCACACACACTTACCACCTGTTGAATTCAAACCCCTACTTAACTATGTTATGACACAACAGACGGACGCATTAGCGGAGCGCGCTATTCGGATTACTGGGAGGTTTTCTTTCCCCTGATATACTTATAGGGTGCTGACATCATCAGAGTTTAGAAAGTGGAATGATCATCCTGTGGTGTATTTTCCCAGTTGCCAAAAGGGATGTTTCTTTCATACATACTTACCCCCCTTCACACACACTTGCCACCTGCTGGATTCAAACCCATACCTAACTATGTTATGACACTAAAGACGGACGCATTAGCGGAGTGCGCTATTCGGATTACTGGTAGCTTTTTTTCTCCCCTGATATACTTATAGGGTGCTGACATCATCAGAGTTTAGAAAGTGGAATGATCACCCTGTGGTGTATTTTCCCCGTTGCCAAAAAGGATGTTTCTTTCATACACACTTACCCCCCTTCACACACACTTGCCACCTGCTGAATTCAAACCCCTACCTAACTATGTTATGACACTAGAGACGGACGCATTAGCAGAGTGCACTATTCGGATTACTGGGAGCTTTTCTCTCCCCTGATATACTTATAGGGTGCTGACATCATCAGAGTTTAGAAAGTGGAATGATCACCCTGTGGTGTATTTTCCCCGTTGCCAAAAGGGATGTTTCTTTCATACACACTTACACACACACGTACCCCCCTTCACACACACTTGCCACCTGCTGGATTCAAACCCCTACCTAACTATGTTATGACACAATAGACGGACACATTACCGGAGCGCGCTATTCAGATGACTGAGAGATTCCTTTTCTCCGATATACTTATAGGGTGCTTACATGATTAGTGTCTAGAAAGGGGAATGAGTATCCTCTGGTGTGTTTTCACAGTTGCTAGGAGTAACATTTGGACCAAGTGTGTGAGCATGCCCAGTTCAGCCTTCCCATGGCATGTTGTGTGAAAGATGTCTCATTTATCTAAGTGTGTGAGCATGCCCAGTGTGGGCTTTACATATGTTGAATTCTGCAGCCCATCACATTTGTGGATGAATGTGACCTTCAACAAATACCTCCAGTTTATGGTTGTGTGTTCTGTGCCATGTTGTGTAGTTACTGTCCGAATGCTTTTTGTGTGAACAAAACAGGGAGTATACTGTGCCTGCAGGTTTTGCATGGGATACTTTGCACACAATTGTCAACATCCGTTCATACTGACCTAACACTGTAGCACTGTATAGTGTAGTGTTTCAGTACTTTCACTGTGGTGGTCAGTATCCTGGGCTTTAGTCCTATCACCGCTTTACATTTCCATAGTGTGCACAACAGCCTGGTTAGGGTCCAGTTGTGCACATCTGCACAAAGGCAATGCCTCTACAGACCCTGGTAATTACTGCCCCATAAGCTTAACAAGTGTAGTCTGCAAATCTATGGAGAGGATCATAATTGAGCTCATAAACAAAGATATAGGGGACATGCAGACATTGTACCCATCCCATTTTGGCTTGGTCAGGGGCAGATCATGCCTTTTGTACTGGGTTGACATCTTCAAATTGGTCACTTAGGACATTGTTGGGGAAAGGCAGTCCATACAGCTTACCTTGACCTTGCAAACACTTTCAACACAATACCCCACTCAGGTATTGTGGAAAACCCTAACAACTGAAATGTAAACCCATATGTCACAAGATGGGCTGCAAACTGGCTTAAGGACGGGACCCACAGGGTTAGAGTTGCTGGCACTATGTTAGACTCCAGGCTGGTCACAGGTGGTGTCACACAGGGCTCAGTCCTTGGCCCCCATTGTTTGTCATGTACTTCCCAGAAGTACAGGCCAACATGGGAGGACTTTGGCTGACAATGTTTGCAGATGACTGCACACTGGGCACCATGGTGGACAGTGCATCACACACGGATATCCTTCGGAAGGGACTCACAGTAACTGATAGCTGGTGCCAGGGCCATGGCCTGAAGTCAAAGTGCACAACATATGTAGACATACCCTTCAGGAAAAGCAAGGTGACCCCAAGCTACCATATAGGTGGCAATCCTCTAAGCACGGAGGAGGTTATCATGGACCTGGGGACCCAGGTTGACAGTCGCCGTTCTTCTGAGACTCACATTGCTAAAGTGGCTAGAAAGACCTTCTACATTGCCCACCTGCTCAGGATGGGATTCACATCCAGATCTAGTGGGTCATTGTTCCCCTGTACTCTTCACTTATCAGACCGGTGATTGAGTCAAATGCCCTATTCTGGCTGTATGTCACCCAACATCTGCAGCAATTGCAGACACCCTGAATGTCCCCCACCTAAAGGATCAAGGAACCCCAACAGCTGTCATATGCTGCCAGATTGAAGACACTCCCACTCTATTCACTCACATACCGTCTGCTTAGAGGTGACATGTGCCTGACATGCGAGGCCATGTCCAAACAGGGATTAATGGACATGCTCCACCTCAGAATCGGCAGATCCACCTGAACCACTAGTGCAGGTGACTTACACCTTAGCAGGGTTGTATGTTGGACATGTTGGAGGGATGAAGTTATCACCCAGAGACTCCCTATGCTGTGTAATACAATCCGGCCCATGTGAGGCAGAGCACCTTGCTGGCTGTGTTCAAGAGGTATCTTGACCTGTGGATGGAAGGTCATACATTTAACCTGGGGATCGTCACGGTGTCACTGCTGGAGAGAGGCATGACACAATAATGGGCACAGTACTGTTTCCATATAAGGGGTGGTGTATGCCAATGAACTCTGTGTTAGGCTTATACCTGCCTTAGGGAAGATAGCCTAGTATAAACCTATGTACCTATGAACCTATCTGACCATGTTGCATTATGTTCAGATGTGAACTACTTAAAACAGCCTCATCCAACATCGGTAGTGTATTCCACAACATGGGTGTACATTGGCGAACACTACCGATGTGCCCTAGGCCATTTCTAATGCTAGTCGGAGAGTGTGTTTGTCCATCAACACATTGTAAGTGATGTTTGCCATGACATATGTCTTGTTTAGTATACTGTGCCTCTGTCTACCTGTGACATAACATTGATACCCAGGGTAAACCTCCCATCTCCCATGCACTCATTAGGATTCCTGTTGAGGGGACTCAACGAGTGTCTCTCACGGACAACCTGTACTGGTAGTTTACTCATGTGTGGGGGTGGCTTCTGTGTTTTGGATAATGCAGTACAGCCTGTCCTATATATGTCAGTGCTGGGGTTCAGGTCCCTCATGTGCATAGCTCCCTGCCATTCAGATTGTACAAGGTGCAGCATGTGCATTGATTCCAGCTTGGACATGGCTTTCTACATCAGGCACAGCTTGCATCTGGGTGGACAGCATGGCAGTGTGTGGAGCTGCACTCTGTGTAATCAGACTACACATTACATGTGTTCCAGCTCTGTCATACTACTGGTGAGGTACTGTTGTGGACTTTACAGGTGCTGGATGTGTCTGCATGAGGTACACCCCACAGGGGCTGTTGTGGTCATTTCTAATGCGAATGAAAGATAACTGCAGAACCACAATGACCTCCCCTTAGCTAGATGTCAGACAGCATGGACCATGCAATCACAAATAAAAACAGGACCGTCTCCACAAAGGGAAAGTGTCCTGTCTGGTGGACCCCAGCCATAAACAGACTGTATGACAGATTACGGTTACTAATGCAAGACAGAGCTACATCTCCAAAAGGGAAGACAGCTGTGATCAGCACTAGTAGAAAGCTACATTATCTCATAAAGACATGCAAGGTCAACTTGGGGACATAAATCACCAAAGACAATGAAGGTAACCACACTGATTTCTTCAGTTATGTCAGACACCTGGTTGTGAACCCTCGGATATGCTCAGAGTTGGTACACAACAACATATATTCCAGTGACCTGACAGATATTGGCAACATTCCGCGGACAGCTTCAGTGCGATTTACCCTCCCTCACCCCCAAAAGAAGATAGTTATCACTGCTGTATGTAACCTCACTGTCATCTTGGATGTCCATGTGAGAGCCACACTCAGCAAAGACAAGTACACAGCATCCATGGGACCTGCTGGTATCTCCAGTTGCATGCTATGTGAACTCCAGAAGGGGCTGGACCCGTTGATACAACTGCTATTTAACCTTAGTCTTGCTACAGGATATGTACCTGAACAGTGGCGACGGCAACAGTGGTCCCACTCCACAGAGGAGATGCCTCCACAGACCATGGCAACTACCACCACACAAGCTTAACCAGCCTTGTCTGCAAAGATATGGGGAGAGTCATTATGGAGCTCTTACACAGACACATTACTGACCTACGGACCCTTGTTCCCACCTAGTTCAGCTTTGTACAGGGCAGATCCTGCATTTTGCACCTAGTTGACTACTATGAAACTGTCAGTAGGGCCATCGATGAGGGCTACGCAGTCCACACAGCCTACCTGCACTTGGCTAAGGCCTGTGACACAATACCACACTCAGGCATCATAGCCAAGCTCAACAGCTGACATATAACAGCATATGTCGCAGGATAGGATGCAAAATGGCTAAGAAACAGAACCCATAAAGTCAACATTGCAGGTGCCTTGTCAGATTCGAAGCCAATCACAGGTGGTGTCCCACAAGGATGTGTCCTGGGACCCCTCTTAATTGGTATTTACTTTTCAGATGTGAAAGCAAACATAGGGGGGTTGTGGCTGACAAAGTTTGCAGATGACTGCAACCTAGGCACCATAGTGAATACATCAGCCGGCACACAAATACTACAGAATGCCGTCACAAAGGCGGATAGCTGGTGCCAGACACATGGCCTGAAACTGAATGCAGCTGATGTGTATTCATCCCCTTTGGGAGGAACAAAGTACCCACAGATCAATACATAGACAGCAACCCACTGAGCACAGACAACAAATCAGACACCTGGGGACACATGTAGATAGTGACATCTCTTTTAACACCCCTGTTGCCAAAGTGGTTAGGAAGACTTTCTATCTTGCCCACCTTATCATGGAGGGTTTTCCATCAAGATCATAGGAGGTCATTGTTCCACTATCCTTCTCCCTTATCAGGCCCATGATTGAATACAAAGCCCCATATGGTATGTACCTCACCCAGCAATTGCAACAGCTGGAGACACCCCAAAGGTACCTACCATGAAGATCAGGGTTCTTCAACACATGTCAGATGCTTCCAGAATAGAGGAAATCCAGCTTTGTTCAGTGTCATACCGCATACGTACAGGTGTCCTATGCCTGACATACAAGACCATGTCCAATCAGGATTTGGTGGACATGCTCCACTGCAAGCAATCCAAATCCACCAGAGCCATGAGAGCTGAGGATTTGAACCTCAGCACATACATGTATAGTACATGCTTGGGGGACAGAGTCATAACTCAGAGGCATCTCACACTCTAGCAGAGTATCCCAGTCCATGTTTGACAGAGTCCCTCACTGACTCTTTTCAGGAGACATCTGGACAACTGCATTTGAGACGAAGGCACAGACTAGACATAGGCGCAGTCATGTTATTCAATTACGTAAGGGGGTCATATTGTGTCACTACTAAGTCAGAGGCACAATCATCAGAATCTATTCTGTACACTTATTACCAGTATAAGGGGTGGCAATAGCCACATCACTATGGCTAGGCTTATACATGCACTAGGGCAGATAGGCTAGTAGTAGACTATGACACTATGAAACACCAGTGTATGTGTAGCTATTGTCAATCAAACAGTATGATGTGGTTTGGGGGGCTTGATATCTCCCTGTATTCCAACATTGTTTTGTCTATTCCTTCTAGCATGTCTAGAGATCAGTTGCTAGTGTCCTCTCCTGCTCAGCTGGTGAACCTGGGAATATTGAGGCAATGTTACACTTGCCTCATGTAGAACGAAAAGACCACAGGCACCTTGCTCCAGCCAACCAAATGGAAACCACTTCACCAAAGGTTCTAAACGCAAATTTATTATTTAAAAGCTGCCACGTGCTCACTGGCGTGGCTTCAAACGTTGCAAATAACAGCATACAAAGTAAAACTTGAAGACTTTATTGTGAGCGCTTTCGCGGTGGACTCAACCCCGCTTCATCAGAAGTACAGGCTAACACAGAAGGTCTTTGGCTAACAAAGTTCGCAGATGACTGAAAACTAGGAGCCAGAATCGAAACTCCTAATGATGTGGACATCCTACAAAAGGGCCTCACTGAGACAGATACCTAGTGTCAAAGCCATGGCCTCAAGCTCAATGCCAAAAAGTGCATTGTCATCCCCTTTGGTAAAAACTCTGTACCCATGAACTACCACATAGGCGGTAGTCTA
The DNA here is from genome assembly GCF_019279795.1 of Protopterus annectens. Classification (NCBI taxonomy): domain Eukaryota; kingdom Metazoa; phylum Chordata; order Ceratodontiformes; family Protopteridae; genus Protopterus; species Protopterus annectens. The sequence continues at coordinate 780,002,824 of NC_056736.1, read as the reverse complement.
CTTAACACCAAAAGTGTGATAAGAGACCTTGGGACACAGGTGGACAGTAGTCTCTCCTTTTATAATCATATCACCACAGTGGTCAGGAAATCCTTCTACATGGCACACCTCATCACAAAAGGTTTCTCATCCAGAAAAAAAGAGGTCATTGTTCCCCTCTACTTATCACTCATTAGACCCATTATAGAGTACAATGCCCCTTTTGGTATGTACCTCACAAGACATCTACAACAACTAGAAAGGCCACAGAAATACCTCACAAAGAGGATTACTGGCCTCAAACAGATGCCCTATGCAGACCATCTCAAAAAACTCCAGATTTACTCCTTCACATATCGCCTACTCAGAGGTGATCTCTGCCTAACATACAAAGCTATGTCAAACCCAGAGCTGTTGGTTATGCTCCACTTAAAGAAATCCCAATCCCTCCCAGCTACATGCTCTAGGGACCTAAACCTTGTACCACAATAAACAGAACATGTTGGAGGGATAGATTCCTGTCCCAGAGACTTCCCATACTCTAGAATAGTCTACCTATCTATGTCAAACAGAGCTCCTAATTAGCACTTTTAAAAAAAAATCTTGATGATTGGCTGGGTAATGGGAAATTCGCCCTGGGGATCACTTTTGTGGCTCTGCTTGACAGAGGCACAGGAAAATGATTTTTTGGGTGGCGAAAGCCAGGGTACCTTTTTGGCTAGGGCCAATAGCCTAGTACCTACCTATGAACCTATGAACCTATGAAAATCTCTATGGGGGAGGATGGGCACATGAAATTCAGTCATCGTATCAGGCAAGAAATTAACCAAGTCTTGCAAGATAATAGTGTTAACTATTGTACCACTATGTGGCTTGCAAATTAAAAATAGGGAAAAAAAAGATGAAAAAATAAAGTGGAATTTTTCTAATGGGACAGAAGCAAATATTCATAATACCTCCTAAAACAGCTGAAGGAAAGCTGTGCTTCCTAAGACATAAGCAGCCAGACACCAAGAGACCATGAATTACTCCTACCAAACATAATTGCATAATTGTCTGACACATTGATGAAATTAATATAGGAAAGTGAAATTCAAATTATTTTACACCATCATGTTATACCCAGCTAGATTCTAAATAACATCAATGTCCCCCCAGCAAGGCAACATTTGTTACTTGGCTGATAGAAAATCTGTTTCTTATTGCACTACAGTGTAAGTAACACATGAAAAAATAATTTACTTTTATTTAAAACTATAGCTGCATATCAGAATTTGTAACTATGCTTTTTATTTAGTTTCGTATAAAAAATACAACATTCAATTTCCTTGGAAGTTTTATAACTTTAGTTTTAACCTTATAATACTGTGGAACATATACATGTATAAGTTTCAGCTCTACTTCTAACAGGTACTTAATGACATTGTCATGCTTTAAACTCGCCTTAGACCCAATATCAGTATGAAGTGCAAACATTAAAAATTAACTATGTATCATCCTAATAAAAGTAATAAAATAAAGATGGACATTTCTGTATACTTCAGTGGAAAAAATACAGTAAAACTAAACATAACTCCCTAAAATAAATCAGCCATTCATCACATAAAACACTAAATCCAACCTCTAAGCAAACAGGAAAAAAATTAGTGTAACACAAAAGTACAAAACAAATAAATAAACATGCAGGATCTTCTATTAACTTAAATGGGGTTGGGACAATAAACAAGTCCAATATAAAATAAACCAGAATATAGACAGTCAATAAATCAACACAGTATCCTCAACTTATATCAAACTCAAAACTTATAAAAATGTCAACAAAAACTTGAAATAATAAGAAAAAAGGCAAGAAATGGGAAAAAAAGGCACTCAAAACACAGGAAAATGAACATATAAAAGCATACACTGCAAATCAAGTTAAATGAACTAATATTATAAAAATAGATCTAAAGTACAGTCATTGGCAAATGATGATTTCAAAGCAGGCAGTGGTATAGAATGCAACTGAATATGCGGGGCTAAATAGAATGAGGAAGGCTTTATTAGTACAGCTCAATGACCTGGCTTCAGATTACATAGTTTTTTATTGGTTCTTTTGTTTTCTTGTCTTGGATTTACTGTGTGGGGCCTAGCTTAGCCTTTTACTTTCTAACAAGACTGCAGAACTCAGTCATGTAACTTGTTCAACTAGTTGCTGCATCTATAAAAGAGGGAGCGTGAAAAACTGAAAGATGTCCTTCATGGATGCATCTGCAGTCATAACAACTGGGTTGTCCTGTCGTCAGGCAGCCCTTCAGTCGGCCGGATTCCAAAGTCCGGGTCCGGCTTATGTTGCACTTCACCCGACGTCATCTCTGTTGGTCTTCGGGTATAAAAGCATCAGCCAACGCCATTTTCTTCAGTCTTTCTTGCCGCGTGGCGCCCGAAGCAGAAGCTGTTCGCAAGTGCCGGTCGGTCGGATCCAGAGATTACTTCTACCGAATACTACTTCGAAGACTTCTAAAGCTAAGTACCCCGTTGGGGACTCTTTCTTGCCTCAGCCGATGTCAGAAAAAGTTAATAATTGTTTAACCTGTGGGAAACAAATACCTCATAAAGATTTCCACTCTTACTGCCTGCCTTGTTTAGGCCCAGCCCACGACGTAGCAGCCTGTTCGCCTGTGCTTCTTTCAACCGACAACGCTTAGGCGCCGGTCGGAGTTCGCAGAACAGTTTTTCGGTTCTGATTTTGCGTACATTATGCCGCCGGATCCTCCGACCACGATTCTGCTAAAAACGCAAAGAAAAGACCGACACTCGCGGTCCGCGGTTTCGCCGAAACCATGGTTAAGCAAATCAGTGTCTCGGTTTCGGCCGAAACCGAGAAAACTGATCAAAATACAGCTGAATCTATTTCTACAGCTGAGGCCCCTGCTACCACTCCTGAATCGGCCTCAGAAAATTTACCCACTACGGTGCTTACCACTGACTTATCAGACACCATTCCTTTGGATGTCTCTACCCCAGCACGTGGTGCTGCTAGGCCTCCAGCAGCCATGTCCATTAAGGCCTTCGCCAGGGCTAAAGCAGCCAAGACTACTAAAGCAGTGCCTGTTAAAACCCCCTCAACCAGGCCCTCTTCTAGTTCTCAAATGCTTACTTTGGCAGAAGATTTAATTTCATTAATTAGAGGATCTCAATCTCACCCAGACAGGGCCTCTCAGCCCCCAGAGAAGAGACCTAGGGCAGAGCCCCCTGAGCCAGTATCCTCTGATGATTCTGCTGATGAATCAGACATAACTGACCAGCCAGAGGCTCCTTTCTCCAATGTTGAAGATTCTGATGCTGAAGAATCCATTCCAGCTGCTTCCCCACCAGAAGAATTCTCCTTTGGGGAAACCTTGCATGCCATGCGAGAACAGTTCCAATGGCAGCAACAGGATTTTTCAGACTCCAGAAAAAGACTTAGGACCTTTTTGCACCTTCCACAGCACAGGCCCTTAGCTATACCTCCTGTTCTCCCTGTGGTGGATGATGCTTTCAATGATGTCTGCTCCGCTCCAGATTCTTTACGCCCAGCCCCTGGCAAACCAGACAGATTTTACAGGGTGCCAGATACTCATCACCACCTTTACAAGGCCCCTCTTGCAGACCCCAAAACTATATCCCAGGGTCCCAAGGCAGTAGCCGCGACCATAGCTAAAAACCCTATTCCTGCTGAAAGGGAAGCAAGGTCATTAGACAGATGGGGTAAAAAGGTTTACACTTCAGCCACTCTCTCAGCTAGAGCTTTAAATTGTCAGTTTCACATGATACAATACCAAGAGTTTATGCTTGATCAGTTAACTAAAAAACTAACTACTGATGAATCTCTTGATAAGAAATATGTATTAGAAATGGTAAATAACATACAGCAGGTTAGTAACCATTCTTTAAAATGTGGCTATGATGCACTGGAGGCTTCATTTAGATCAGCCATGACTGGCACAGTAATTAGAAGGCATGCATGGCTAAAGGAGCAAGCTCTACCGGATCATGTTAAATCTAAGTTGCTAGACGCTCCTATGGATAAAACAAGTTTGTTTGGTACACCTGCCCAGCAGGTTATGAAGAAAATGGAAGAAAAGGCAAAATCAGTCCAAACAGTTAAAGATTTCCTGCAGGTTCAACCCCCAAGGTTTAGCAGGAACTGGCCTGCCAAAATTGGTCCTTTCCTGACTCCACAAGACCCCAAAGGGGCAGGAATAGACGCTCCAGAGGCAGAAACCAATCCAGAGGAAGTACCTACAGAGGACGACAGTGGCAAGGTAACAACAGAGGCACAGACTCAACCTCTGCCACTACATCAACACAGCCACAGTGACTTAATCTTAAATCCGCCTACCAGGGAACAAATAGCAGCTCCTCTAGGCGGAAAGCTAACCTTATTTTCAAAAAACTGGCACCACATAACAAAGGACAAGTGGATTTTACAAACCATAGATCAAGGTTACCGCTTCCACTTCCACACTTTACCAGTCAAAAGAGGAATGCCAAATCTACCTCCAAATCAAAAAACAGAGGCTCTACAACAGATAATGGAGTTAGCAAACATGAGAGCTGTGGAAAAGTGCCAACAGCAGAGCAAGGAAAGGGGTTCTACTCCAGACTATTCCTTGTTCCAAGAAAGGAAAAAGTTGGAGACCAATTCTCGACCTGTCCACCTTAAATACATACATCATTGTCCCAAAATTCAAAATGCTGACCCTACAGCAACTTCTTCCCATGCTGGGCAAGGAGTGTTGGCTGGTAACTCTAGATCTCAAGGAGGCATACCTGCACGTCCCCATTCGACCAATCTGCAGAAGATACCTCAGATTTCTTGCAGGATCAGAGCACTATCAATTCTCAGCATTGCCCTTTGACTTATCTACTGCGCCCAGAGTATTCACAAAATGCCTGGCATCAGTAATCGCCCATTGCAGACTACAGGGAATTCAAATTTATCCATACCTGGACGACTGCCTACTACAAGGAGACAACAAAAGCAAGCTGACAACAGATTTACAAAGGGTCATTTACTTGCTGTAAGCACTGGGATACACAGTCAACCTTCAAAAGTCAAGACTGATACCATCCCAGACAAGGACTTTCCTGGGAGCGGAATTGGACACAGTAAGACAAATGGCATTCCTAACCACAGAAAAACAAAAAGAACTCCCTCTTTACTTCTTGGCACTAACAAAACTGAACAAGTTAACAGCAAGAAAGGTACTGCAGGCCTTGGGTTTCATGGCATCATGCATAATCTTGGTTCCATTTGCCAGACTACACATGAGAAAACTACAGTGGTACCTAAAGAATTTATGGTCCCAACACAGACACAGCCTAGAAACGGAAATCCCACTAATACCATGCTTAAAACAGGAGTTCCTATGGTGGGCTCAGGCATGCCAGTCAAACCCAGGCCTGCCTTTCCGCAAAGGTCAAGCAAGCCAGACCATCACAACAGACGCTTCAGACCTAGGATGGGGGGCCCACATGCTGGACAAATGCGTACAAGGATTGTGGGCACAGGATCAATTTCACCTACACATCAACCTAAAAGAAATGCTGGCTGTAAAACTGGCAATCCAAAAGTTCAGACCATTTCTCAAGGAAGGCCAGTTGATGATAAGGACAGACAACACCACAGTCATGTGGTACATCAACAAACAGGGAGGCACTCATTCTTACCCCTATGCAGAATGACTTTGGAGCTGTGGAGCCTGGCACTCAGCTACAACATCCAGTTACAGGCAATATTTGTACCAGGAAAAGAAAACTCTCTGGCGGATATGTTAAGCAGGACCACATCGGATGCCCACGAATGGCAGCTGCACCCGGACATCTTCAAGACCATCTCGAAGAAATGGGGAATGCCTCAGATAGATCTATTCACATCCCCTCTCAATCACCAGCTCAAAAAATTCTGCACAAGGACATTCCACCCACTAGCATGGAAAGTGGACTCACTCTCCTTCAGCTGGGAAGGCCTAACAGCATATGCATTCCCACCTCTTCCCTTGATACACAAAGTACTACTAAAAATCAAGGAAGAATGTCCAAGGATAATCCTGATAGCTCCAAACTGGCCAAGACAACACTGGTACCCACTGCTGAGGAGCATGTCTCGGAACAATATGTGGCCAATACCCTGATGCCTTTGATGCTAACTCAGAACAACTACAGCACCATGCATCCAAACCTAAAAACGGTGCAACTGACTGCATGGAACATCACATAGCAGCTGCTAATCCAGAACTTTCACAAAGAGTTAAAGACATTATTCTTGAAGCACGCAGGCCTTCAACAAGAAGGAACTATGCTGGGAAATGGAAAAGGTTTGTCATTTGGAGTTCTGAAAGAGGAAAAGATGTATCAAACATAGATATGCCTAACATTCTGGAGTATCTGGCCGAACTACTTCATTCAGGCCTCTCCTACTCCCCCATCAAGATTCATGCATCAGCTATTTCAGCAGAATACAGCTTTGATCAACCTGTTTTTTCACACCCTTTGCTCAGGCAGTTCCTCAGAGGAATCAAGAATGTAAAACCTCCAAGGAAACCACCATTGCCAGCTTGGGACTTAAACTTTGTGCTAGAAAAATTGACTCTATCACCCTTTGAACCAGCAGCAACAGCAGACCTACAACACCTGTCATGGAAAACTGCTTTCCTACTGGCAATTACTTCAGCAAGGAGGGTTTCAGAACTACAGGCCTTAATGGCAGTGCAACCCTTCCTAATCTTCCACCAAGATAGAGTGTCCATGAGGACTAATCCTACATTTATGCCTAAGGTGGTATCCAGAGTGTCTTTAAACCAGGCAATCCACCTACCTACCTTCTTTCCCAACCCACAAAACAGAGGGAAAGAATTCTGCATACCTTGGATGTACATAGACAGCTACGCTACTACTTGGACAGAACAAAAATAGCAGAAAGACTGACCAACTTTTCGTAGCTTATGCAACAGGAATGGAAGGAAAAGCTATCTCCAAACAGACAATCTCCAAATGGATAGGAAATTGCATACGATTCTGTTACTCCTTCCATGGAAAGCCAATTCCACAGAACATAAGACCTCATTCTACAAGGGCAACAGCCACTACCACAGCTTTCTTACGAGGAGTGGCTACCAAAGACATTATTGAGGCGGCTACTTGGACCTCCGTGCATACATTTGCCAAGCATTATAATTTACCTCTATATTCCAGATCCCGAGCAGGGTTTGCCACTGCTGTACTGCAAGGGATCCTAAACACACCATAATCTACTTTTATCCTCCTCCCCTAGTTGGCTATGGTATTCTACCCAGTTGTTATGACTGCAGATGCATCCATGAAGGACATAGTACAGTTTTGTACCTACCATAAATGTAGATGTCCGAACTGGATAGCATCTGCAGTCAGGATTACCCTCCCTCCTTCCCCTCTGTGGTACTCCTAGGGTGTTTACCCTCCTAAAAGCTAGCTAGTGGGGGGGAGTCTTTCATGGTGTATTTGTTTGTATTTATGTACATACATGCTTATTTTTGTGTTTACCATCTATCTTTTGGAAACATTGGCATCTATCCAAAATTTTTAGCCTTCTAGAGGGCTTCTGGCATCTGGGGCAAGAAACACTGAAGAAAATGGCGTCGGCTGATGCTTTTATACCCGAAGACCAACAGAGATGACGTCGGGTGAAGTGCGACATCAGCCAAAGCCGGACCCGGACTTTGGAATCCGGCCGACTGAAGGGCTGCCTGACGACAGGACAACCCAGTTGTTATGACTGCAGATGCTATCCAGTTCGGACATCTACATTTATGGTAGGTACAAAACTGTACTTTCTTTTTCTTTGATTTCACTTAAATTGGTAGCTATTCCAGCTGTTTTTCATAGCCTTTTACTATTTTAAATTGTTTTTAGCATTTTGAACAGTTTTATTTTTGCTTTCCATGTTACTATTATTTTAGGCATTTAGAACTAATTTTGCATTACCTGTACTATTTTATACTATCTTAGTAATTTTCATCTAATACCTTTGAATTAATATTCCTGTTTGCACTTTTGTCATTTTGAACTGTTTTATTTGACGCCGTTTTCTTTGAATTAAATCACTGCTTAGCATGAACTTGCTTGGCCAGGGGTGGCAGCCATCTTAGAATCAGTTGTGAGTATTTTCCGTGGGGGGTAGAGTGAGTGATATAGATTCTGAGTGGTCCATTGTGCCTGATCTTCAAATTACACCTCGCTTTCATTGCTTCTTTTGTTTTCTTCTGTTGGATTTACTACACGGTGCTTTGCTGAGTGCAGTTGCATGGTAACAGTATTTACTTCTTGTACAACAGGAAGTGTATTCTGAGTTGTGCAAGCATTCTGTTAGCTGTGTTAATCTACACAACCTGAGCACCAATTGTATTGAGCAGCATGGGCTTATACGGAACATTTAACCAGTCCAAAATACCTTCCCAGCTGTTATACTTTCCCATCCTCTGTGTAGATCCTCATTTACATTAAATCTTGTAGCACAGTTTATTAATGGAGAATCAACACGTAAACCCCTCCTCTATTGTCAGCCTTACAGCACTTTGAATCCTGAGGCAGTGTATGAACTGTCAAGGGACTCTGTCTCCAAGAAGTATAAATACTTAACTCATCTCTCTCTCAGCCAGCTCCATAAAATGAGCTCAACACTGTCTTTCACCCACCCACACCTATACAATATCACTACAAACTCTAAGTCATCTTAAGCTAATGCCATTAAAAAAATCCTTACCTAAGCCTTCTAGAACTCTCTAGTATAATGATCAGACTAAACTTTCAAGATTACTTCCTTCATGCAACCCAGCATCAGCAGCTCCTATCCCACATACAGCTCACTCTGACTCTATAGGAAATATAGACTTGACAGCGCTCACATAATTAGCACACAGGAGTGCTTGAGGCAGGAAGACCAAGCTACTTCATCTAGCAATGTCCTGGTTCTAAGCGATTCCATAGTTCTGCAAATAGATACTCAACTTACCACACTGAGTAAAGACAGTGTTACAAAATGAAATAGCATCTATTTCTAGTATAATCAGCTTTTTTCATGTAGGGTGAGCTGGCGCACTGCTTGGTTTGTTTGTAACATTTTGTACATATTGAATGTATTTGTGATGCCTTTTGCATTTTTATATAATAAGAATATAAATGCATATTTTTTAAACCTTATTGTTTATTATATTTACAGGTCTTGGGGCTTAAGTTTTATCTGCAATGTTTCTTATTCAATATTTAACCATCTACTCATCTTTTCTTTTGTTTATGTAGATTTTTAAATAAACCATTTGGTGCAGTCTGGCTTCTTTGTGTTCACATTGTGGAATTAAAAGGCTTTGATTGGGGAACGAGTTTGTCGTATGACATGATTCAAATTCAAAGTGTGGTTCCCAACTTGATGGTCTTGCTTTCTTTGAGTTTTGATTGTTTTCACTTTTTATTGTTCAGAAAATGCAGCTTGTTATACTCATGACAATGAGCAGGTTCAGTGCAACTCTAACTTAGATTTAGAAACTTACTTACAGAGAATATTGCCTCTTCATTTGGGTTGATTGACTAGAATTTAAACAAAATAAAATATACTACTACTATTACAAACATAACCTTTATGATTTATTACCCTAACAAGTCATGAAATGTACGTAATGAATAAAGGTTACTCAGCTTGTTTATAATTAAGCACCACGTTACAACACACTGTCTTCCTCATCCGTTCAGGGGAAAGGTGGTAGCCTACCCATAACTTTTTCTAATTGAAAGCAGCTATACAACACCATCTCCTCACACACACACACACACACACACACACGCACACACACACAGACTCACATCACTTTTTTCTGTGAGTATAAAAAATGTTGACCATTTTTTTGTTCTCTCTGGGCTTCATGGCAGCTTAATATTCTGCCTGCCATGACACAGATTACTTATTTTACTGGGAGATATATGTACCTTAACAACTTTTTGGAAAAAAAAAAATTTCTGATAAGATATTAGTGTATATTTTGCCCATTATATAATATCATTGTAAAAAATGCTGTTTGGGGGAGTGACCCTGTAGTGCAGATATAGGGCATCTATGTATGACATTTGTAGCTCAGGAAAACCTGCAGATCCAAGGAGATGGAAGTCATTGCTGGGTTGATGGGATGATGAGACCACATGCAAGTTTTACTATAATATGAGAGCATTTGGGTGCCTGTACTGCTTAGACAACCTCTGGTAGGGACCAACAGTTTTGCAATTGCAAACTCAGTTTCAAAGAAGGTACAGAGCAGAGGTCCTGTGCAGGAAGTGCAGAAGAGGGTACCCTGCTTATCTAATGTTATTATCCATTGCTTCCTCAGAGAAGATTACTGACCAGCTGCCGGAATAGTATAGATCCCATCTCCATTCCATTTACTCTCATTGAGAGACTTCACTTTGTGGCTGTAACAATGAGTAACAATTAGGCTCTTCCATTTGAGGGGCTGAGAGGCTCATTTGACAAAGAGTAACTTCCAGGAGTACCACTGAGGAGCCATCGAGGTCATAAGGGTCGCTGAAGGGGGGGGGGTGGAAATGACCTGGCTACTTGCAGCATTTCAGTGTGGAACTGAGGTGAAGTAAAAAAGATAATTAATAACTACAGTTCAGTTTTTTTCATATATTAAATAACTGACATGTTGTAATTATTATCTGCCCTGCAATACAAAATGCAAGCATTGTACATAACATACCACTTATGCTACTTTTGTATCCCTCTAGCTATAAGCTACTCTGAGTGGTATGTTCATGTTAGTCATCACTGCTAAGGATGGTACTGCATTTAGACTGGACAGACTGCACAATCACAGTTATGTAAATGTTCCCCTGTGTGAGCCAAATACGCAAAACCAAATGAATGAATAAATGTTTTATTCTGAAAATCTAGAATTTAGAGCAATATTCCAACAAGAATAGCAAACAGCAGATTTAAGGGAAAGTTTTAAAGATCATCTCGATCTCCTAATTGCACTAAGGAAAAATAAACATCAGCTCATTGGATAAAGGGCTCTAGGTAATGCTATAGTATAGTGTAAATCATGGTTAAATGTATGTTGAACCAGTGAAATTAAATCCTTTCATTCATTTCAGTGTTAAGGCTCTGTGCATTGGTAGTTTGCATTCTCTGGCTTTTTTCTACTTATCTTTTTGTTCTTTCAGTAAATGAAGATTGATATTGCAATGTAGATCCACTTGTGCACCTATACCTTTGCATAAATATATATTTAGCTCACAAGTATCATTTTGCTACAATGCTTCCTCTTCATAATAGGAACTATCATTTATTGTTCATAATACAGACAAACTAAGGTGAGATGAAGCTGGATTGTATATCCTGCTGTGCAAGATAACAGAGGTTTTTATAGGATTGGCAGCTGCTATAGAAAAAAGGCAGAGTTAGTTGTACTGATTTTGTTTCAGAGATGAAAAACAGTATCAGTGTACCTAGTTGAATTAATTTTCTTCAACAAGTTGTTAACGTACAACTATCTCCCAGTAAAAAAAAAAAAAAGTCCTACGTCATGTCAGGAAGAATATAAATCTGCCATGAAGCCCAGAGTGGAAAAAGGGTATCACCTATCTTTCTTTGTGTGGAGAAATCCTGACATAGGTAGTACTGTCACCTGAGACACGATAAATGGTCAAAGTATTTTTGCACATTTTTTGTACAGTGATCGACTTGTAAGTAGTAACACAATAGTTTTATAGAAGGTAGAGTTAGTCTAAAAGCAGAGCTACTGATCTGTCATGCTAAAGGATTTTGGTTTTAATGAAGCGTTAGTTTACTGCAATATAACAAATCAAGGGGTAGCAGTACAGCATATGTGGGAAATATAATATATGGTGGCATTTATAGCTTATTTCTTTAAACCTCATTACTCAAATTCAAGAACATACAGTTTATCCTTTTTTGTACTGTGGTTATAAAATACTTTTGTGCAAAAAACAACAAGTACATTAATACATTTCTCCAAACTTCAGTATAACAAAAAAGACTCATATTTCCACTGCTGCAGAAACAGTCTGAGACAAAATACTTCTCCACAGAATGACAATGTCATCTAATTACGTGAAAAATAACTTATTTGTTAAATTTCTTACTTGGATGATGCTTTCGTTTATTAAATAGACATGTATCCCTGCAGTGGTTATAAAAGCCAACAGGAAGTGAACACTAAGTTATGTAGGAGCAGACATTTCAATTCAGCATTTAACACAGGTTTAATGACAGACACATATATGAATGGTCTTATACACATCTCATTATTACATTTAAGTTCTTTGTTCAAGAATGAGGGACAAAAACAAAAATAATGATGGACAAAGGCCAAATCAGTGAACATTTGCACATCTCTCTAATTCACTTAGAAAGTTAATAGAACAACAGGTTTTACATCAAGATGCATTTTCTGACCAATAAAAAGTATTAAACTCTAATGTCTGACATTGTCTGGCTGCAATCTTCAACAGTTCATTATAAAATCAAACATTTTACGAGAGACAGGAAAAATATGATGCAAAATCATGGAAGTTCCATTCCATTCAATACAGAACCAAGAATTATGTTCTGGGAGGGGGTTATTGTGACATACTAATGATTTGATATATATCAGAAATGCTGTTTGGATCAGTTGCATATACACAATTTATTGTGGTAAAAACTGATAAAAGTATATGCAGACAACATATTCTAGCAGTAAAAAAGGGATGGTATAGTCTGAATTTGCCTCTCAGGAAGGAATTTTTAGGTTAAAAATGAGGCACTTGGTATACCCTGACTAGAAAAAGCTGTGGAAGTACCAGGATAATTACACAAAGACCCATGGATATACTCAAAAAGTACCATGGTCTTAACTGCATTTGCACAAGGAGTAATTTGAGCATTACATATGGATGTAATTGAGGATTGCTGGACAGTTTGATCAGCACTGCAATACAAGTTGTGAATTGAAAGCAATCTTGTATTTCACTGACACATTTTAAAAGTGGACTAGTAGATATAGAGCTGAACTGTAATTATCCAGAAGTCTGTTAAACAGAAGTACACTTGCTTTCTTTTGAACATAAAATTAACTTTAGTTTAACCTTTTGATGTAAATAAATTGCACTTGAACTAAAAAACTACTGGCTCCAATGTTTGTATTACATATTCTAGTAATAAAAAAATCTATCTATCTATCTATCTATCTATCTATCTATCTATCTATCTATCTATCTATCTATCTATCTATCTGTCTGTCTGTCTGTCTGTCTATCTATCTATCTATCTATCTATCTATCTATCTATCTATCTATCTATCGATCTATCTATTGATATTGCTATATTAATTAAATACACACACACACACACACACACACACACACACACACACACACACACACACACACACACACACACACACTAATGAGTAATGTTTCAGTAGGCAGGACTTGTCACTAACAAGCCACTGATAAGCCAGACTTATGAACCTTCTTTCCAGGCCTAGAATAGTGCGTCAGTTTGTTTGTCTTCAGATCAAGAATTTTGTGCAGGTAATAGCCAGCTGTATTTTTGAAAATGATATTACTAATCCGGATGGGTATATTAGTGAAGCATATTTCATTAGGATGATTCTGATAAGATGAACTGGATTTATGCCTTCAAATCTCTCTGGAAGAAATAACATAATGATATCAGTCTCCTTAGTGATACTTTCAAAGGCCACCGGTTCTGGATGTAGTCCCTTAGTTCTGCACTCAATGTCCCTCATGGTACAGCCATTCTGTTAAAATTCTAATGTGATTTCCTCTTATTTGTACTAGCTATTCTCTTGATGTTGATTTTGTAGAATATCATGGATTCACAGAGTTAATCTTCATCACACATCTGGCCATTCCTATCAAGGTCTATTTAAGCCAGCTGCTTCATAATCACACATATTTTGTGGACTAATCCAGGCAAAATGAACCTGGTTTCACTAAAAACTAACATCAGCCTGACATTCCTACCAAGGCCTACTGAAGGCACTTGCTTCATAATGAGGTATCTTGTGAGTCAGCTGGAACAAGGAACAGTAGCGCTAAGTGGCTTATGAATGCCAGATTGTTACAATAAGGTGGACTTCACTTGTTTTGTGGGACGCATGCACTGGAGCTGGACTTCTGCAGTCCAGTTAGTACCAAACTCTAAGGCACCAGTGTTAGCAGTTCGACATCAGTGTGAAATGTAGTGTCCGTGATGTCCCGTGTCAGCTAATATTTTCTATAGTAGAAACCATTCATTTATTTTCACTAATGTAAAAACGCCTATGTATACAAGAACAAGCATGTGCTGTTAAGTTTTGTAGGATGATGAAGAGCAATACATTTATGCAGAATGGGAACATGTACATAGAGCTGGGCATGTGCTACCCTGCAGCATCTATTAAGCACTGAGTAATTTAGAATATGCTTTATAAAATTCCATTTGAAATATTATTCCTTTTCAGGTTCTTACACTTCTCATGCACAGTTTCAGACAAACTCTGAGATGTATTTATTATCCAATATGTAAATAAGGAAAATGGGCAGAAGAGAAAATACCTTTGGAATAAAATAACACCGGTTTTAGCCTCTGAATGCAGGGGCTTTGGTTCTCTAACTCTGTGCATTCCCCCCCCTAAAAAACTGAATAAACTGAGGTGCAAAGATGAGATTCTCATCTAAACTATTGCATACAGGATGTATTAGTTAAGGACAAAGTATGTTACTACAAAGAGCAGGATATTTGAATGTATTTATTTCTGTTAAACATAGATATGTATATACATACATACATAAATACACAAATGCACGCACTTTTGCAATTGGCACTGAAATTAGTACTTTTCCATGTGTGTGTAGTCCTGCCAAACATGTAACATTATCCAGTTTAATTATGTGGTTAATTAAGAACTTCTGAGAGATGCAGCCCATAAGTACATATAATAGAGTCAAACATGACTTGCCTTCTGCTGTGGTATTTTACATGAATTATTAGCAATGCTCTGTATCAACAGTTTGTACAA
The DNA here is from genome assembly GCF_019279795.1 of Protopterus annectens. Lineage (NCBI taxonomy): Eukaryota > Metazoa > Chordata > Ceratodontiformes > Protopteridae > Protopterus > Protopterus annectens. The sequence goes on along the minus strand of NC_056736.1, from coordinate 779,987,765 downwards.
AAACAATGGTTGAGAGATGAAGTGCAGGCCTTTCCAACATTTACCCTTGGGTTTTCTCTGTTGCAGTCCTCACTTGGCAGGCCTTCTGATGTCTTCCAGTCTGCTGATTCTGTCAACAGGCATGGGAATGAGTAGCTAGACATCCTCTGAGGTTTTCGTCTGGCATGCAGTTTTACATGAACTCAGTTTTGGCTCAGTGTTCTGCATTCTGTAGTCCAAGTTCATGCAGTGAATTTGAAACAACAGTTGAGGCGCTTTTTTGGCTGATGTTGTCTGCCCAGCATGCACAATTCATCTTATTTGGAATATCTAGAGTGTTTTTCCATCTAATGTCCAAAATTTATACAGTGTCTGTACCATGGAAACATTTTAACAACAAATCAGCACAAACAACAGTTTCACCAGAATGAGAAGGACAGTTTTACAATAGTATTTTATAGTTGTATGTTTTCCTTTTTTTTGTTTTCTCAACCGTGGCTAGTTACTTAACCCCTCCTGCCATCATCCACTCTTGTAGGTGGTTACCTCCATGGGTTGTTGGGCTGTATATATATGTTCTTGTCAAGCAAGATAACAGTCTGCCTTAGCTTTTACTGTGCTACAATCCTTTAGGAATCTTAGGATTATAGCAAGACTGTCACTGTCTAGTCAAGATGTTTCACTAAGACATCACATAAATAATTATACATTTCTACAACTCAAGCAGTCCAAAGAATATGTTTTGTAATTTTCTGCCTTTATAAAGTCTACAGGTATTGCATTAACTGTCTTTGTTCTACAGGTACTGCATTAACTGTCTTTGTTCTAGTCCTGTGGACAAATCTATCCCGTGGTATTAAATGAAAAAAAAAAATTCTTCCTTTCATTGTCATATACCTATTTTGTTAGTTGCAGAGTTACATGGAGCAATAGCCTATCCTATCCCTCAGTGGGAAGAAGGCAGAAAAATAAAAGCACAGTTTTTGGTTGGATGACTGGATGCCAGGGTATTTTAAGACACACGTATGCACTCAGTCAGGTATTGCACAGATACTTAGGAGCAATTTGAATGATTTCCACATTACCTATTACATGCCTGTGGGATGTGGGAGGAACCTGATAAATAGGGTGCACAGATTTCCATATAAGGCACCCAAGTAGAAATCAAACTGGAGAGCTAAATATTACAAGGCAGCAAGTGAATGTCAAGGGAACATTGCACAGAACATGTGGGAACCCTAGAGGTCCCTCATCTGAATCCATTGTTTTGATGTTATGACATGATGTATTCTGTTGAATGATAAGAGTAAGAAAAAAATAAACAAGGAGACAGCAGTGCTACTGTAATTATGACTATGAGCTATTTTTTTAGAGAATACTCATTGATAGCTATTGAATAAGTACATATTTCCCAGTTCTCACAGTCTTGAAAATAGACTGGGTATAGAAATGAAAGAATGTTCTGAGCCAGAGATGTTGCAATAATGAGAATTTAAGGTCTGGACATGAAGGGGGTACCAAAGTTCCACTGAGCCATGGTTCCAATTAGCAGTTTACTGTTGCAGGTTAATGGACTACCAATGGTCATTACTTTACAGGTCATGGTAATGTATTTTCTAAATGGATGATACCTGAATTACAACAGTGGATTACTGATGCAGCTAAAATTAATTATTCAGCAGTGGAAAGGGTAACTGGATCCTCTTTACATCATTGATGAAAGGAAAATGGAGCATTTAAAGATAGGTCATTGATATCTCAATATAATGTATTACAATTAACTCTGATTTTGAAGAAGTATAAGTGCATGATAGATAACACATATAAAAATTCAAAGAAGAAATTTTGCGTTGATGTGGATGAGAGTATTAAAACTTGATTCTTTCTGTGAAAGTGGAACAAACTATACAAGGTACATATGAAAGTGAATGGAACAGTGTCATGACTGTCATGAATTACAATCTTCCAAAGTCACTAGGCAGTAATGTAAAGATATATCAACTGTGCCACATGTTTTACTGGATGGTGAAGCTTGTCCTAACTTTCTCCAAAGCCATGAGTAAATATATGTGTATAAATATAGTTTAACATATCAACAAAACCATTGATTCTTCAAATAAACAGTAAGTCGTGAGAGCATATCTTAACTTGTTTCAGATAATTGGCATGTAATGGAAAAAATAATACAAGAAAACAATCCCTCTTGCACCCACCATGTTTCAGATAGAAGACATGAAATGAAAAAAAAATCCAGGAAAACAAGCCTTCATTCACCTCTCACATCTGTAATGTTTCTGCACCCCCTTGCTACTTATATATCATAGGTTCATAGTTACATAGTTATGTACTAGGAACTCAGTCTGCAGACCATCACAACCATAGTCAAACACCCTTATTCAAAACATCCCTACAGCTTTAAAGAGAGAAAAGACAAGATGGACTGCTTGAGAATGTATGTCTGCCCATCCAATTATCTAGGTTTACCTCAAAGTTGGCAAGGAAGCTGCTCTTCTTGACATGCAGTGTAAGTTTGCTTCAGAGATGAAAGCTATATTGGAGTATGGATCAGCATTCTAATGTGTCTTATTTATCTATTGATAAAGTTTTACTTCCTTTAACTGGATATTTGAGGCACCATTTGTTCCATGAAGGAATAGGAGGTCAAAAAGGGCTCTCCACCAAGGAGTGTAAATGAGACTGTGTACAACAAGATGGGAGTGAGTCTGTCCTGAAAATTAAGGTTTCTCAGGTGACCTCTTTCAACTTGAATGATAGGTTTAGACAAGTACAAGTCAAAAGCTGCATTAGAGTCAATAATGGGTCTGATGAAATATGAGTAAAGAAGGATTAAGATTTATATGGATATAGTGGAGATGTCCCTGCAAATTAGATAAGCTATATAGAAGGCTTTCTGAACTACTGTGGAGACATGATGGTCAACCAATAATGAAGTATCAGCTAGAGTGCCCAGTTTACTTATGTCAGTGTCTGGTTGGAGGGGTAAGTCACCTATATAGTATGTGAACATGTTTTCTTTGCTAAAATAAATTATGCTACATTTTTTCTTTCATTTAATTTGAGACCATTGTCCTTACATTAGTTATTAACATGGTCTAACCTATGCTGGAGCAGTTGTGTGAGTGCTAATGGAAAACTGAATAACAACAGTCAGTTTAAAATTATCTGCAGACTTAAGCAACCATAGGCCAGGAGTGTTGTCATGAAGGTCTGAGAAATACATTCCAAAATGCAGAGAGCCCAACAATGAGTCCTATAGTACATCACTGGTAACTTTTTTGCTTTCAGAGGCAGCACCTGTCCCTCTAACCACATGAGGTCCTGTCAGGCCACCGGTTAGCTGTCCATAGAATGACATAAGGATTTATATTCAGATTTACAAGTCTGTCAACAATGTCTGCATGGGGAATAGTGTCAAAGGCCTTGGCAAGGTCTAGCTATGGTGTATGTACTACATAATCACTATCTGGTACTTTTCCATTATTGGGGCAACAGGTGTAATGAGCAGTCGCTTAAATTGTAATTGCTGTTACAAATGCAGAAACTTAAGTTGATGTAATAATTTTGCATTATCATGCATTTTCTAAAGGATATGAAGCCTTAAATTCAAATGTATGTTCTTGTTTAACAACTTCAAGCCTGGGTGATTTGCTGCTACATATAGGGTTACCACTTGTCCTTTGCAAGTCTGAAATGCTTAACTGTCACGTAAGAGGTACAGTAAGCAACTGAAATGCTACAAAAATCAGCTTTTATTTGGCAAAAACAGTCATGTCCATTGCACTGGCCCTGGATATGTTTTGTCCTGCAAAATCTCATGTTTCTCCAAAACAATGTCGCATTTTGGCCTTTTGAAAATATAACAGTTGTAGTTAAGCTCTAATGAGGAATACACCCAAGAACATGAGTACAGTAATTTGGACATCTGAGAAAATGTGGGCATTGGTGAGTGTCAGCAGTATAAGATTTGGAAACACAAGCAGTTTAGATATTGCGCAGCAGCTGTGTTTTGTTCCCTCACAAAATCTTTTTGAGGGAGAGTGTGTCTTGCATTAAGTCGTGCAAACATCTGAAAGATGCGAACAGTGCGTATTTCAGAAGGACAGAGTTACTGGAATGTAGGCGGAGTATTATCAAAAATGGCTGCATTAAATAAAATAAAAAAAAAAAGGTATTAAATGTCACAGACAGAAGAACTCTTACTCCCAACTTTTTTTCCATATCGCGTTTGACACCTCTTTGGCTTGTTGGTAGCACCTAGTAACAACCAAATATTGCGTCACTGCACTGTTACAGGATTGATAGGTTGTGTCATTGACCATTTGATTGACATATGATATATCCTTATTTTAGTTTGTATTTCGGATTCCTATTTGTAAAAGTGAATGTGTAAATAACTAGATGTCCGACTACCCAGTGATATGGCAGTTTGTGTTGTTGCCTCACAGTATGTAGTTCTCCGATTGTCTTGCTTTCTCCAAGTCTATTTGTCCTCCTCTCTTCCCTGTACGATGTGAGTTTTTTTACTAAGCCTGTCAGTTTCCTCATACATCCCACAGACAAGGCTGAGGCAAATGCTTTGTGTGTTTGTGTGTGCGTGCCCTGCAATAAACGGGACCACGACCCTGTCTAAATTTAGGTTTGGGCTTACTGTCCATTGAGTACTAGCACAGCAGTAGCTGAACGATCAACGTTATACTGAGTGCTAGGATTCCAAACGCTCATTGTGACTGTTGCCCTGATAACGGAAAAGTACCCACTATCCTCTGCTAAGATTCTTTTTAAAAGAAATGAATGAGGTTAAAGATGCATGGCCTTCCTTTGACAAAACCAAACTGATGAGGGTCCAGGGTAAACATTTTGAACCATGGGTTTCAAACATGCATTCCTGTATTTTAGAGTCTAGTGCTCAAACCTGTCATTGGACATATGGGAAAAGTTTAAACCCGTATACATATATGCATATAGCAATGGAATGTACTTGGAAGGAATGTAATGTTGGCACTCTATGAGCATGAATTAGATAACATGATAAGTGCTAAAGACACATGAAAATAATATGAGCTTCTGATGGACTTGATGACCTGCCTTATGGTTCTAACAACTTTTATAAGGATATCTTTGCATTTCTGGATTCTGAAGTCTGCAAGTGTGAGGATTCTTGCAGTATAAAGTTATTTGGAAATCTTCCTGTGCTTTAACTTGATGTAACTTCACCTAGAGTCCTGTTTAGTTTTTTTGTATTCTTTTTTGTGTAGTGTTTTGTTGGGGTTGGTGTGCGTGCTTAGGAACCTGCTCTTTCTCATGTATCACATTTTAAAGCAGGAATTATGAGCATATGCGAGTGTGAGAATTTGTGCAATATAAAGTTATTCTAAACTCTTCCTGGGCTTTAACATGTTGTAACATCACCTTAAATCCTTTTTATGGCTGGGTGTAGTTACTTTTATTCTTTTTATACGGTGTTTTGTTGGAGTGGGTATCTGTGCACTTTTATTTATTATTTATTTATTTATATTTGTTGACCGGGAGTGTCCGACTGGACATAAGTCCATTTTCAGCGGAGGCCCGGGGAGAAAAGCTCCACGGTTAAAATAAACAGACAGTAGTTACATTGGATTACATAGCGATTAACAATTTACATAGCAATTACTTACAACATATTTACAGATGAAGAACATACTACATCAGTAGACAACTAGAATCTTTATCTGTGAAGTACATAACAGACATTAACAAATGTTAAAATAAGAAGTTCCTGCTGTATAAGTACTAGGCTTATGAGCATCTGAGCTTGCTATAATCAAGGTAGTTAGTGGAGTGGAAAGAAAGGTAGTGGTTGGATGGGGTGGGTGATATTAGAGTGGGAGTTGCAAGGGCATAGCCAGCATGTTTTTAGGTGCACTTTTAGTAAAGTTTTGAAGTGGGTGCATGATGGTACGGAGGTAATTGTGGGTGGGAGTTCCATAATTTGGCTATGGTGCAAGAGAATAGTGCTTCACCAGCAGAGTTATTGGCTTTATTGATCTGCAGTGATTTTTGTTGCTGGATCTTAGTGGTCTGGTGGTGCGATAGGGTTGGAGTAGATTCTGAAGGGATGGGACATTTAGTGGATGGTTTACTAGTTTGTGGGTGAGTGAGAGTTGATACCATTGAAGGAGGTGAGGGAGTTCAAGCCAGCCCAGTTCAGCAAGTGAGAGACAGTGGTGACTACGGTAGGATGCCCCTGTGGAGAATTTGGAAATTTTGTTGTAGCAGGTCTCTAGCTTGTTTAGATCACATTGCCTTAGGTTAGTATATATTGGAGAGGCTTAAAGTAGGGTGGAGATAAGGTGGGAATTTGCTATTGAAATTGTTGCTGCTTTGGTGAGAAGATGCTTATTTCTGTATAATGCTCCTAGTTTTTTGTGTACTTTTTTATGGTCATGGATATGTAAATGTCAAATTTTAGTTTATTGTCTATTTCCACTCCTAGCAATTTGGTGTGTTCAGTTGGGTATATAGTGGTGTTGTCTTTTGCTGTGATGTTAAAGTGAGAGTTGTTTTGAGTATGTTTGGTGGGTTGGAAGATGAGTAGTTTAGTTTTGTTTGGGTTGAGTATTAATTGGGCATCGGATAACCAAGTTTCAACAGAGGAAAAGGCTTCCTGTGTGACTTTTTGCAGTTTGGGTAGGGACTGGGCTGAGCATATGATGGTCGACTCATCTACGTATTGTATGAGTGTGCCATGTGTGATGGCAGAGGCTAGATTATTTGTGAAAACAGAGAAGAGTAGTGGTCCAAGGATGGATCCTTGGGGAACCCCTATGGAGACAGGTAGTTGGGGAGATATGTCATTCTGCCATACAACAGATTGTTGGTGGTCAGACAGGTAATTCTGAAACCAGTCAGTGACCAATTGTGAGAAGGATAGGTTACTGAGGACCGAGATAAGTTGTTTGTGTGGGACCATGTCAAATGCTTTAGATAGGTCTAGGAAAGTAGCAGAGGAGAGATAGCCATTGTTTTTATGCTGAAGGATAGTGTTAGTAAAGGAGAGTAAGGCAGTTGTGGTGCTATGGTTTGGTCGGAAACCATGCTGAGTATTGGAAAGGAGGTTGTTAGTAAGGAGGTAGTCTGAGACCTGAGAGTGTATGCATCTCTCTAGTATTTTGGAGATTGGAGAGAGAATAGCTATGGGACGGTAATTGATTAGTTCTGTGGAGGGTCTGCCTTTGTGGAGGGGAATTACATGTGATACTTTCCACAGTGTAGGAACATAACTTTCTGACAGAGATCGGTTAATCAAGATGGATACTGGGTAGGCCAAAGCATCAGCTGCGATTTGTAGGTATTCACTTGGGAGGTTGTCTGCTGCTAATTTGGTGGGTTTAAGTTTAGTTGAGAGTTTTTTTTATGTTGGAGGTAGGCACAGGAGAAAAAGAGAAGACAGTGGGGAGATTAGTAGTTGAAGGTGTGGGTTGGAGGGGAGGGGGGTTGTGTTGTTTAGCTAGTGATAGTATGGTTTGTGTGAAGTGTGTGTTGAATGAGGTAGCAATATTTTCTGAGGAGTGAGGGATGTTAGGAAGAGGGGTACTGACTTTACCTGGGTGGAGGATGGAGTTTATGGAGGACCAGAATTAATTGGGGCTGTGTTCGGAGGAGTCTAGGGCAGACTGGTAGTATTGGAATTTGCCCTGTTTTATTAGCTTTTTGATTCTATTGCGTAGTTCTAGGAATTTCTGTCTAGTTGAGGGGGTCTTGGTTTTGCGCCAGTGCTCCCAGGTTTATCCCTGTTTTTCATTTCTGACTTAGTGGTTTTCTGTAGCCATGGGGAGGGTTGTGCTTTGATTCTGGAAAGTCTTATGGGGGCATGGTAATTAAGGATGCTCAGGAAGGTAGTATTAAAAAATTCAACTGCGTCATCAAGACTGAGGTACTTTAGAGGATGCCAGTTACATTCTTTGAGGGATGAGATGAATGTGAGTAGGTTAAAGTTTATTTTTTTACGTATCTGACGGTAGACAACAGGTTTAGCTTGGTATAGGTATTTTTTCAGTAGGAATGTTGGGGAGTGGTCACTGAGGCTATCTGATAAGCAGCCTGTTATATATGACTGGGGGCTCTTACTGACTAGTATCAAATCCAGAGTAGTGTGCTTGCTGGAGTTTTTATTTATCCAGATTGGTGACTGGACTAGTTGGGTGAAGCCATGAAGGTTTACATGATGGGTTGGATGGTTGCCAGAACAGGATTGCCAGTCAATACTGAAATCACCTAAAATGATAGTTTCTTGGGGGAGATGGTGGGTAGACGAGCCGAGGAGGTTTTCTAGTGGAGGGATGTTTCGGCCAGGTGGGAAGTAGCATCCAATTATGTTGATGGTTTTGTTTTGGTTTATTTTGAGGTTGGTATATATTATTTCTTCATTGCCTATTTGTGGAGCTGATGATTTTAAGATCTGGATGTTTAGATGATGTTTAAATATTATAGCTACACCGCCTCCTTTCTTGTTTAGCCGGTCTACTCTTAGTATGCCATAACCTGTAGGGAGTATTTGCTCACTGGTAAAGTGAGGTTTTAGCCAGGTTTCTGTCAGGATGACTATATCTGGGGAGTACAAGTCTATGGTGGCATGGAGTTCATGGACTTTGTTGGATATACTTCTAATATTTAGGCTTAGTAGAAGGAAGTCATTTGGCTTTCTGTTGGCTGTAATATGGGAGAAGTTGTGGTTTCTAGTCTGATTATGAGGATTGGGGTTGGAGATGGTAGGGCCAGGGATGGGGTGGATATCTCCACTTAGGGCTAGTTTTGATATGCATGAGGTTATTAGTTTTCTCAGTTTTTGAATGTGCTTGTTTATAAGGGAAACTTTATGATTGTGCTCTTTGGGTAATATGTATGGTGGGAGGGTTACTATGTTAAGTTGTAGGGATGCTTTATGTTTGAGTAATATAGATGGTAGAATATGTGGGGGGTGCATAGGTACTTAGGTACCTGCTGTTGGCTCATTTATAGCATTTAAGGGCAGGAACTACAAGTGGATGTGACGTGTGGTGATGTGAATATGCAAAGGCATGTTCTGCATCTTTTCATGTTAAGTGTGTTAGGTGTGTTGAGTTATTGGTTATAAAATAATGGAATAAATGGATACATTCTGCCTTTTGGATCTACTGGAAAGGGGATTTTTATTTAAATGAAAGGTATGTGAAATGTATAACAATATTCTGGTTGATTGGTATATGGAGAATTTCATTTGTAAAAGCTGTAAGGTAGGGGACAAACAGTGTGGATTTGGACTTTCAAAATCTACTGTCAAAATAGGGATACAAGTTGCTTTTGACATATGCAATTTGCACTTGTTTCATGTGGTTAAAGTGTTAAAGAATAAAGAGACTCAGTCATTGACTCGTTATTAATATTGTTGATTTAGAGAGTACAGGTGAACAGGTATTGGGATTAAATGAACAACATTTTAAGAAGACTGATGACGTGTTGCAGAATGCAGCTAAAGCTAACAGTGTTGCAAGACAGTAATAAAAATGAGAATCTGAATTTAAAGGAGTTGTGATAATCCTGGTTTGATGCAGACAGGAACTGGGGTAAAGATATATTTTAATCAAAATGAAGCAAATACTGAGATATTTGAATTAGTAAGGAAAAAAAAAGAGAAGGGGACTGGGAGGGTCAATCTTGGTAATAAAAGACAATGACTAGGTGTAGGAAGGAATCGGTCAGATTAATTGTGCCAGCAGTAGTAGAAATATATTAATCACAGGTGACTCAATGCTGCAAAAGATTAGAAATCAGATATTTGGAAAAAATAAAGATATTGTAACTGTGGGGATGCATGAAGTTGAATATTTTCCTGACTTTAAAAGCCTGTTTTCTAATGGTAAACCATATGGTAAATTTTACATTTGTTGACTGGGATTGTCCGACTGAGCTGAAGACCCCTTTTTCAGCGGAGGCCCCGGGAGAAAACCTCCAACATATTATACAATTTTCATTATAAATTATTATAAATTAGCATTAAACAGCAATGTTATATGTATAATATATATATATATATATATATATATATATATATATATATATATATATATATATATATATATATATATGGGTCTACTTCACATAATAGAACATCCAAATGTTCGAATTTCATATGTCCGAGACCATATGGTCAAACATTTGAATGTTCGACAATGTAAAAAAAATAAATAAACAAAAAAAAAAAAAACTAAACAGTGCTATCAGGGCAGCAAGCCACCCTGCACCTCCCACATGGAGGACTGCGACCTCCACATCACACGCTATTTAAATATACCAACTCCGAGATCGCACCACTTTGTGGTAAAGGGAAATTTTTCCCATTCCGTGATCTATGGAGATTCCCATTCAGACCGTTCGAACTTTTAAAAGTTTGAGCATATGGTCTTGGCCATATGAAAGTCGAGCTTTTAAAGGTTCGATCATCTGAAGCAGACCCATATAAATATATATATATATATATATATATATATATATATATATATATATATATATATATATATATATATATATATATATATATAGGGTCTATATTATAACAGTGAATGCTTAAAATAGTGAACGTTGCATAACTGACCCTTAAAAACTGACATGGCAAAATGCTGAACACACTGCTCCAGAAAAAAAAAAAAAAAAAAAGCAAACACAAAATAAAGTGGGTGCTTTGCCCCCACACCCCCAATGTGTGGGGCTGTGCCCCCCACAACCCTCCTACTTAAATATACCAATGGCAAGATCACACCACAGTGAAGGAAATGGCAAAAATCGATGTTCCATGTGTTCAGGATCTCGTGGTTTTGATTTAAAATGATCGGTAAAACAGCATTTGTTATTGTAAGCGTTCACTGATACAATAGAAAACCTATTTTGATATATATATATATATATATATATATATATATATATATATATATATATATATATATATATAGATAGATAGATAGATATAGATATATTCAAGTAGCTAAATCGGCAGAGTCACAGCCTAAACTGTTGTATGTCCTCAGTTTGAGCCCCAGCAGTTACACCTTTAGATGTAAGCTGTTGCAGATGTAATAACTACCGTGATCTATAGTGTATAAGACTAGACAGGCAGCGGTTTTAATCGCACTACAGCCCACTTGGTACGTGACTGTATCAGAGTGTATGTGTGTCTGTGTATCTTCCTGCAAATGAATGGACATGCCCTCATGGGCTATCCACCAGTAATGGTTATAAAAGCTTGTATAGCATGGTGGGTTAATGCAGTGTGCTATAGTTGATAGAGGCTCGGGTTGGACATTTGGCAGAAGTGTTTTTATTCAAACCTTTTTAAGCTCAACTTGGATAACTGGATGGGGAACAGAAAATACACCCCTGAGATTCCACCTGTGTCCCTGCTGGATAGTGGCATAGGGTGCTGACTTGTTGGAACAACTTAATTCTTCGCTAAGCTTGTAAGGCACCATGTCCAATAGTCCAATAGCCTACTAACTTCCTAGGATCATATCTATCTATCTATATATATATATATATATATATATATATATATATATATTTATATATAAATATGGGTCTACTACCGTACATCGAAATTACACTATTTCAAAATACGATAGTAGTGTCCCACTAACGCGAAAGTCACTAAGTCGAACGGGACATTTCCTATACTGTGGTGCAGTAGTGACGGACCTTAGGGTTAGGGCTTGGGTTAATGATAGTGGATAGCTAGTAGGGCTATCCACTATCCTTAACCCAAGCCCTTACCCTAAGGTCCGTGACTACCGCACCACAGTACAGGAAATAGGTCCGTAACTACTGCTCAATGGAGGAAATACAATTTCCTGCACTGTGGTGTGGTAGTCATGGACCTTAGGGTTAGAGCTTGGGTTAAGAATAGTGGTTAGCCCTACTAGCTATCCACTATCCATTACCTAAGCCCGAACCCTTCCTTCTAGTGACTTTCGTGAAAGTGCACTTTCGCGTTAGTGGGACACTACTATCGTATTTCGAAATAGTGTAATTTCGATCTACGGTAGTAGACCCATAGATATACATATATATATATATTGAACAATATGGATATCTTTATTTTATATATATATATATATATATATATATATATATATACATAGATAGATAGATATAACTATTTATATGTATACAGTGTGTGTGTGTGTGTGTGTGTGTGTGTGTGTGTGTGTGTGTGTGTGTGTGTGTGTGTGTTTGTGTGTGTGTAGTTGTATACACACACACACACACACACACACATATATCTGTATCTCTATATCTCTATCTATATTAATATCTATCTAAATATATATATATATATATATATATATATATATATATATATATATATAATATGTATAATCTATATAATCCATCTGAATACATATACACACAGTCATACATTATATATAATATGTATAATCTATATAATCCATCTGAATACATATACACACAGTCATACATATATGTATATGTACACACACACCAGGAGCGGCCTTAGGTCAACTGGTGCCCTAGGCAAAAGGGCTCCACGGCGCCCCCACCACACCACACACACACACACACACACACACACACACACACACACACACACACACACACACACACACACACACACACACACACACACACACACACACACACACACACACACACACACACACACACACACACACATATATCTACCTGCCATTTGCAGATATCTCTTCATTTTTTTGCAATAAAATATACAAAATATGTATAAATATCATGTCATATATGGCAGTCACTGTCGACTTAACATTTTGAAATAGTATTCTACAGGCCACCTTAGCACATAGGTTAGAAATAGCAACTGAATGAACTCAGTCATCAGTAAGTGAAAAAGTGTGATTATAACATATTATGAATATGTGTCATACTATTACTGTTATATATGTTACCCTGATACAGTATACATGTTATTTCACACTATCAAATTACAGCTTACATGATGCTCAAAAGTTGTCACTAATATCTATTTGCAATATTTATACTTATTTAGAATTAAAGTATGAATATGTGTATATAGATATCATATTCTATAGATAACTCACTCATCATCCACCTGGATGTATTGCAGAAGAAAATTTGATATGCCTAGTCTCCAAGGGGATCAAGGATGGCTCCTCATACAAATAGGTTAGGCAGTACCAAGGAAAATATGAGTTATTGGTAAGTTGAACCATGAGGTGTTTATATGGTACTCCATGGGATCAAATGAAAACCTACACAAATGGAACAACTTTGACCTGGTATTTGATGTCCAACTTACACTGCTTTGCACACCAAAATTATTTATTTATTTTTCCATTAGTTATGCAAATATAGATGCAAATTAGAATTATGCAAATATGTCAGATGTGGACTGGTATCTACCAAAACTGCTTTACAGCAAAATGAAGATCATAGTTGCACAAACAAAAGTCACACTGATAGCTGGGGTCTCTCTACAATAGTTAGATATTGGGTACTTACGTATTAACTCAACCAGATTTTTGTGATCATAAGGCTTGCTTCCCGATGATAAATGTAAGCATTAATGGGATGACAATGTCACACAGAGTGTTTTCTTTCACACTGAAGGTTGCCTTAGGCAGGGGTATCATTAAAAAAATTACAAAGTTAATGTAGCTGTTTAGGTATTCACTTTCACGCCATAATGTCATGTGCCTGGCAGTAAAGTGCATACACGCTTCAACTGTCAGGGCTTCTGTCTTACTCACTGTAATTGCTCACCTGTCTCCTCCACATAAAGAGGCACACACACACACACACACACACACACACACACACACACACACACACACACACACACACACACACACACACACACACACACACACACACACACACACACACACACACACACACACACACACACACACACACGATGCTTTCACTCCAGTTTAGTTTTTTCTTTTTTAACAAATGTTAGACATATGCACAGGTGCAAACATCCCACAAACTCCAAGAAGAACCACTTCAACAGGCAGTAACATGTTTTCCATAGTGTTCTTAGTAGCTTGAATCAGGAACCTGTAATCAGCTATCAGCATCATTCACCCTCAATTTTTACAAGCATTACTGTACGGCAACTTTCGCATTGCAATGCTTATTGTCCACTATGTTTATACATTTTGAAACAAGTCTTACTTTAGCAAAAATTATTGTGCCTGTGTCTGTGTTTCTCTTCTCTGCAGGCTTCACTCCTCATGGTTGAAATATTCCATTCAACAGTAACACTGCTTCCCTGACAATTCAAGTGTGCTTCCGTAATGCACACCAAACAGGAAGAGGATTTTTTAAAGCTTTTCTGCCATTGAAAGTAGTGCAGAGGTTTTTTGTCAGCAATAATGACTTTCAACAACACTTTGCACTGTTTCATGCAGTCATCTGTATTGAAGGAAGCCAGATTCGCAACCGTGAAAATCTGGTTGCAATAATACGTAAGTACCAGATATTGTTATTTGCATAATTATATTACCTAATCAGGAAAAAAGTTACTGTTGTGTCTGGTTAATGTAGTAAAGCTGAAAACGTTTTGTATCTTAACATTTCAGCTTTTACAGTTTTCAAGATGTATCCTTTCATTTACAAGTAGGTTGCAAAGCTACATTCTCAGATATTTACTTGAGGAGAAAGCTATCAAGGCATGAAATATGCAGGTGTCAGGAGGTGTGAAGTTTCACCATCTTAGTGTCAATGAGTTAAGCTTTTAAATCAGTGCATCCTTAGCACCTTAGATACTCCTACTTCATACTCTTTGATCATTCTATATTTTACAAAATAAGTTTCCAACATCTCATCCCCACTATATAATTCTACATGTCAAACCCTCTCCCATATCGTACTGGCCTGCCTCTTTTGTTTTTGCAAATTAGATTTTATACCCTTTCTTGCCTCTCAATAGTTTACCCAGTCTTCCAAGATAAGAATACAATGTCTCCACATAACATTTTTTGCACAAGTCCTTTATTTTAAGCTTCACTTCAGTTTCCTTAATTTAATTTTATCACCTTCTTATAAAACCATTCATAATCAGATTTCTATTTAAAACATAGATTTTACTTTGAGAATCACTATTGCTCAGCATAATAATTTGAGAACCATTGCTCAGAGAACAGTGTGTTTTGTACAAGATGGTATCACTCTCAACTTCTTTGCCTAATAATTCTGGACAAAACTAAAATAAGGGACTGCAGTTCAATATCTTAACGAGTGCTGTAGAACTGCATTGTCTGTCACTTGGTTAATTTGGTGATAAGGTTGCTCACAGGGATGCTATAGTTCTTGTTTAGGTAGCTTTTCATGCCGTTTATATTCTGCTGTAATAGTTTAAGTGTATTGTACTATCAGTTAGCATCTTAGCCATTTTAGTTGTTAAGAGGGTATTGTGGGCTTGTATTTTCATGTAATTGTTTTAAAATGACTGCCATGTGATTTTGTATTATTACCTGACTAGCTCTTAATTTTACTCTGGTGCTTTCTTTGTTCTACTTTTCATAGGTTCATAGGTTCAAGCTTTTATTTTGATCCCAGCTGTTACAGTTCCTCAATCAGTGCTACTCTCTTACCCCTTCACCTTTGGTTGTTTCCTCACCTAAGGAGTCCCTTTCTTAAGTGTATGCTCTTCCTTGGGAGTTTGTATTACATTTAACGTTTGTTTATCATTTTACACTTCAGCTGTATTCTGGATTGTGAGGTGTGCACACTAGCTGAGACGCCATCTGTAGCATTACCTTTCCTTTCTTTTTATTTGGCGGCATAACCCTCTCCTTTTAAACAGTTCTTTTCATGTTCTTTCTTTTTGTATGGACAGTTCTGCTCATCATTGTGTTGTATACACTATTCACCTCTAAGTTGACTTTCTAGATATCACCTCTACAATGAATAGTACTACCCCTTACTAACATAGAGGCAGTGTTTTGATTTTATTTCTTTTGCTGATACTACCTTTTGTACTTTTTTTATGTTAGACTGCCGTGCATAGTTAAATATATAGTCTTCTTACCTGCACACTTTCTTTGCATAAACGTGCATCTTGTTTGATATTTTATGTCTAACTGTGGTTTCAAAGTTGGTTGTGATATTCCTCACTTGGCTGATTGTTTCTATTAAGTACTTTCTTTTCATCTCAGTTCTACCCGGTCCATTCGCCCTCCCTACGCTTGGGCTCACTCTGCTCCCCTACCCTACCCCCCATTCCCACCCACCCCTAATCAATTCCCTTTATAGATATCCATCCTGTCTCCACCCCTTTATACCTCACTTCCTTTCCTCATAACCCCAATTAGACCCCTCTTTACTTTCTTTGCTTCACCTTCAAATTCTAACATTTCTCTTTACTCCACCCTCCTTCCTCTCATTTTAGTGGTTCACACCCCTATCTAGTCTTCTATCTTCCTTTTGCCTCTCCTTTAACTTCTCATATTACTCATTTTCTACTCTTTACTATTCTCCCCTCTACATTCTTACTTATTCTGTTTATCTCTCTTCTTTCACCTACCATCTGTCTTTTCTTATATTTGCTTTTCCTTTCTTAACACTATGTCTATCTCTCCCTTCCACTGTCCTTTTCTTCCATTCCTTTTATCCTTTATTCTTTTATTTCTTTCCACTCTCACCTCTTATCACATTCATCTGAACCTACACCTTTGTTGTCACACTTCTTCTCTCTTTACTACAGCTTCAATTTCCCATTACTCTTCCCCCATTTCATCCTCTCTTTTTTCTTTTACTGAATTTACTGTCCCTAAAATCAAATTTCCTTTCTTGAGTTCCCCTCTTAACAGATTTAAACACAAAATACTCTGTATCTATCCCTATATCCTTCTCCTTTTCCACACTCTCAAATCTCTATTACTCTCTGGGGACATTCATGCTAACCCTGGTCCAAATCCTACTCTATCTACAAACATCTCTGATCTTCTAACTAATTTAAATTCATTTAACTCTCACTCTAAAGCTTTAACCCTTTACTCCATTAATATTCACAGTATCATCAATAAGACTTCTGAATTTCATTCTTGGATAGACTGATTTTCTCCAAACATTTGTCACTCTATCTGAAACATGGGTAAAACCATATATCAATAACAAAGAATTTATTCCTTCTGGCTAAAACATTATACATTATGACAGAACATACAAAAAAGGGGGAGGAGTTGCCAATGTATACTCTATCTTTACTCATATCCCTTCTTCCATGCCTTTACACTCTTTTCACCCAGCTGAACTTCTCATTGTTGAATGCAAACTTAATAAACACAAAACTTTATCTATAGTCACCATTTACATTTCCCCAGGAAATAACATTCCATTATTAGAACAGATTCTTCATTGGATGTCTGATAATATACCCAATGAGACCATAATACTTGGTGATGTCAATATCAACTGGCTTAACATTTGTTCTAACTCTCCTACTTCTTGGATAAACCTTTACGGCTTCACTCAACTTATCTCCACTCCAACTTTTCATCATAAGCCTACTAATGCTAGCTCTATTAGTGATTGGATTCTTGACTGTAATCCTCACTTCTATCTCTACCCTGAATCCCTCCCAGACTGCTTAAGTGATCACAGTCCTGTATGTATCCAAAGATTTTCCTCCCATCAATCTCAACCACATAAATTCAAAAATTGTCGTAAGCTGACTAATTTTGACCCTCTAACTTTTAACAACTGCCTACAAGCTATTGAATGGTCCTTTCTCTCTTTTCTACCTTTAGATGAAGCAGTATCTCAGTTTAACTATATTTTCCCTAATACACTTGACTCTCTTGCCCCTCCTAGAACTGTCAGAGTTAAATCTCAATGTGCTCCTTGGCTTTGTAATTATACATGGTCTCTTATGTGTAAAAGAGACAACTCATGGAAACTCTGGACTAAAATACAATCTCCCACTAACTTCCAATCATATAGAGAACTTCGGAACGTGACCAAAAAGAATGTTATTAATGACAATAAGACCTTTATCTAACTCACCAAACTTCCTCACCAAGAAACCTTAAAAAATTCTGGAACACCATAAACTGTATTCTTAACCCAAGTAAGCCCTTTACTCCTAACCCATGTCCTAACAACACACCATTAGAAACTGCTTCTCTCTTCAGCACATACTTCATTGATACCATTAGTAAACTCATGCACACTTCTAATCCTCCTACTCTCTCTGCTTCTACCACTGCTCTACCACACAGCTATTCCTTCTCACTAAAAACTATTTCTACTAACTATATCAAAAACCTTCTTCTTAAGCTTAAACCATGTTCACATTCTGCTGATAAACTTCCACCACACATTCTTAAGATTGCTGCTAATGCTATAGCATACCCTGTTTCCATCCTTATAAATTGCTCTATTACAGAATTTACAGTCCCTGCTATTTGGAAAAGATTCCACATAATACCTATTCACAAGGGAGGAAATTCTATTGAGCTCTCAAATTATCGGCCTATTGCTATTCTATCCCCTCTTTCCAAAATTCTGGAACGTTATATTCACAAACAAATTTCAACATATGTTATGAAGAAAAACTTGATTACCCCTACCCAGCATGGCTTTCACGCTTATCACAGTACTAGTACTGCTCTCATCTCTTTTCTTAACTCCATCTGTCTTGCAAGAGATGACAATAAACTTGTGTCCTGCCTCTTCTTAGACCTTTCTAAAGCCTTTGATACTGTCTTCCACTCTATTCTCCTCTCTAAATTAGCACAACTCAACGTATCTTCTTCTACTATCTCTTGGTTCGACAGCTACTTCACAGATAGGATGCAATCTGTCAAATGGCTCTCTACTTTCTCCCCCTTTCTCCCGATTAATATGGGTGTCCCTCAAGGTTCAATTCTAGGTCCCTTTCTTTTTAACATCTTTACTAACAAACTATGCCAATCTTGTTCCCAGTCCACCCTTGCTCAGTATGCTGATGCCTTCACTATCATCTCTATTGCTGATAACCCTTTAGACCTACTAAATACTTCTCAAATATCTTTTAACCTTACTGAAACCTGGCTATCTAATCATAAACTCATTCTTAACCCAAAAAAGACTAAGCTTCTCCTTTTCCTTCCAAAATCACTCTACCACCTGAAATCTTCATTACTATATCCTCACTAAATAGCATTCTCATTATCCCTGAACCCCATACTAAGCTCCCTGGTGTGTTAATAGATGATCAGCTAAAATTTGATTTACATGTACATCACTGTATTAAGAAAACATACCAAAAGCTTGGTTTATTGTATAGAAATAAAGGGTTCCTCACCCCTCACTCTAGAATTACACTTGCCCACACCTGCCTCCTTCCTAATCTCTTTTATGGTTCACAAATCCTTACCAATTTTCAGTCTTCCCTCCTCTCCATATTGGAATCTGCTTACAATAAAGTAGCCAGATTTGCCACTAGCATGTCTTTTACATCTCATCATTGCCTGGCTCTGAGGTCCCTGGGCTGGCTAGAATTTTCTAACCATCTATTATTCTCTCAACTTCTAGTTATTCACTCTATCCTGAATAAACCTTCCACTTGCCCTAGTATCTTTGCTCTTATGTCCCATCGATCTCAGAAGCTTTGATCAACACCTTCTAGAAATCTACAACTCTAAAAAATCAATTGGTCAGTATCTTTTTAGCTCCTCTATTGCCTTACAATGGAACAAACTCCCATTACCCCTGAGAGTTATCTCTAATGTTTATGAATTTAAGAAAACACTTAAATTGCACATAAATAGCTCCTTGTTTTGCCTCTGTAATCATCCAACCTGAACCCCTTCCTTAACTAGGTCTTCCTCTTCTTTCTGCTACACTCTAGTCAATTCTCTGTTCCTTTTTCTTCATTATCTGTTCCCCGTCATTCTTTCTTCAAGTATTATTCTTATTTCTTTTTATATTGTCTTTTTCTTGTTAAATTCTGCTTTTTCTTACCTTGTCTTTTTGTTGTAAACTTTTGTCATGTGATGTAATATTTTATCCTTACTAATGTTATATCGTAATATTCTTGTAAATACTGTCATGTATTTGTACTGTTACATCTTTTCCATATGATTTAACTCAAGGTTTTCTCCCTGGGCCTCCACTAAAAAAGGACTATGCCCAGTTGGACCACCCCAGTAAACAAATATCAAATAAATAAAAGCTACTGTAGCAGTGTTATTATACAGTACACTTTCACTAACCAAACTGACTCCAAAGTACCTTTTTACTCACTTTCTCTACAAACTTTACTCTCTTTTAAACCTATTAGTTCAAGCTTTCATATATTTGTCCTAACTTTTAAAGACTGAATGAGAAGTATTTAGCTCAAAGAGGTCTGCTTGCAATATTTATTGTACCTACTATCTCTAACTACTAGTCAAACTATTTTTCTACATTGTATATATCCATATATTGTAATCTGTTTACTGTGCTTTCTAATGATCTCTTGAAATACTTTGAAAAATGTTTACATTACTAAATTTTGCTATGTTTATTATGTATTGTATGTCTTGGAGCTTTTCTCCCCGGCCCTCCTCTGAAAATGGACTTCTTATCCAGATGGAGTTTCCAGGTAAACAAATGTCAAATAAATAAATAAATAAATTATAATTTTTGCTTTACTTTACTTACAAAGTTAAAGGAACAGCATGTTTTTCATCAATGTGTATTCTGAATAATAAGAACTATGAAACTCTTACATCTGCCATTATTGACTATAATCCCCAGTAATTTTCCGGTGGGGAGCATTTTATGAAGGACAAGGCAAACATATGGGTCTTCTGCAAAAAAGAAAAAAAGGCGGGGCAGTTGATAGGTATGCTAGTTAATAAAGTATTCTACTCATTCAGCTGCCAGAAATGTTTTCCTTTACCTTGCATATACTTAGTCTACCTATGACTTCATGTAATGGTTTTTGGACAAGTCATTTCCTTCACCTCATCTCTGTAGACTAAAACACAGTCTCTCTCTCTCGCTCTCTCTCACACACACTCTCTCTCTCACACACACACACACACACACACACACACACACACACACACACACACACACACACACACACACACACACACACGCACACGCACATGCACACGCACGCATGCACATGCACAAACTAATACATATACACAAACACACACACGCACACACGCACACACACACACACACACACACACACACACACACACACACACACACACACACACACATACAAAAATTGTGGGAACTGGCAATGATGGCAGAATCCTAATTGAGTGATTAAATGAAAAGCATTTGCAGAGTACAAACTAATATGTACCAAGTCAGGCAACTTTTTTTTACAAGATGCCATTTACAACTAACCCCATATGTAAAAATGAAAAAAGGGGTTGTAGATGGATGGATTTATAACTGCAGCATTTATAAATGTAAACTTGGAGGAAAACAAAACACTGAAAAGGCATTTTGTGATCACATGGCAAGTATATGTAGAATATAAGTCAAGAAATAGTTCAGAGATCCTTTTTAATGTTTACAGGTTCTCATTAACAAATGCAACTTGTAAAAATATATAAAGGCTTACTGTACTAATGTTCTAAGTCATTGTACATAATGGAACAAAATAAAAAAGTTCTGTGTTTCTTTAGGGGAACGCAAACATAACTGGAATGGGAAGCTCAGCACTAATTCAGAGTAAGCTGATAGGGGTAGAGGGAAGGGATGATGATGCAACTCAGTGGGCACTGTTGATACAAGCAATGTGACTGCCCCTTCAAAGAAGAACTTTGTCCAAATTTGAATGTTGGGAATGTCATCTTTAAATATCTTTTTTTATTAATTTTACACTCCCTTTACTGTTTATACCTGGGGTGGACTGCACCCCCTTCCTCCCATTAGTACTAAAGAATAGGGCTTTAAGTGGGTTATTTATATTTTTATGAAAGGACAGTCTCACTGGTGGTTTTCTGCTTTAGTTTTGAGGTACATTTTAATTCCTAAATAGTAGTAGTAGCAGTCATACCTCTCAACCTCTTAAAGCAAGAAATGTGGACAAAGCCATAATAAAAGTGGAACAAAGCCCGAAAAATAGGGACATTTTTTAAATATTGCTCTTAAAAACTTAGAAAGTTGATAGAATAACAGGTTTTGCATTGGTATGAATTTTCTGAAGGGTATGAAGTCTGAAACTCAAATGTCTGTCATTATTTTCTAACTTCTGTTTCTAATGATTTGCCACAAATTTGTAAGAAAAACACAATTTCCTCAAGTGAAGTCAGTGGATGACTGCTGCCTTTTGATGATGTTAAATATTTCCATCCCCATTGTGATTCATGCAGGCACGTTATTCTCTGAATGTCTTGGCAGCATAATAGCTGCAGGTAGTTCAAACAAAGACTAGATGGCTAATTAGCATTAGCTGTTCCCCCATATTGCCTCATTGTCATTCATCATGGCTGTCAGGACCACCCTCTGTGCTGATGCTCTTGCTCGCTAATAGTTACTGTAAGGGGAAGCCATTCATGATAATGCTTACCACTTATGCAAAGTCTTTTTGATATCCAGCCATAGTCATAGTCTAACAGATTTGATTCTATTAAGGTCAGGCTTCATTTAACAGTTAGTTTTAATGCCAAGGAAAGTCAAATGTGAGATTTTTGTCATGGGATATTCTGCCTCTCACAAGACATACAATGAATAATTATTGTACCTTTACTATATTTTGTGTGTTTAACATTTCCAGTGCAAAACACACACCAACAAAACCCAAGAAATCTACATATTAGCACGGGGCAAGCTCCCTTGTGCCCCCACACACCCCCACTACTTATATATACTAACTCTGAGGTCGCACTTCCACAAACAACCCAATAAACCCACCTCTATGTACACCCGCAAAAAAACACATACCCTACACATGTACAAAAATCAGTGCTTACACACACACACACACACACACACATGCACACACACACACACACACACACACACACACACACACACACACACACACACACACGCACACACACACTCTTACCTACTTGAACCTATCCCATAAACATTCAAAAGAGTAAAAAATATTAAATTTCTACCCAAAACCCAAAAACACAAATCTACCTATTTCCAGGAATAACCACACATCGGACACCATTTCGAGACCTAGCATACACTACATCTTAAAGAGACAGCACACCAATAACTACACACCACACCACAACTACCGTGAATTTGGAAACCTAACATTCGATAAAATGCAGTTTTGAATAAGTGTACCTTTCATTATTTTTATCTCAAAATAATGAAATAATAATGAAATTTAATATTTTAGCATTTCAAGATTTGAAAATGAACCAATATATATATATATATATATATATATATATATATATATATATATATTTATATATTAAATTTAATCAAAATACCCAAATGTCAACATTACTTTGACAAAAAAAAAAAAAACATAAAGAAAAAAGTTGACACGTCACTACATATGGACTGAGGAATAACCTTGGAGCATGCTAGTGAAAACAAAAAAAGATGTTTTTTTGCAGGGGAGCAAGCCTCCATTTAACCCCAAGTCATTTTGTATTCTAATATTCTCTAAACCTGGAAATGTAGGTATCTTGTAAATCTGTCGGCCATCCGTTTAGTTCACACACAGACACACACACACACACACACACACACACACACACACACACACACACACACACACACACACACACGCACACACACACACACGCACACACACACACACACACACCAAAAACAAATAAAACACAAAAACATCAACACATACTGAAATGAATGCATTGCAGCAACTTCAAAAGGAAAAATAAAAGAGAATACAAGACCTACAAAAGCATAAAATACACAACACATAAACATTGAGATACCTAAACAAAGCCTAAAAGTCATAGAACTAACCTCAATAAATCTAAATCACTAATAAAAACACAAAGGGTCAACATGTAACAACAGAGAATAAAACCAAAGCAAACACAAACAATGTGTACACAACAACACAGCAATGAAAAGCGACAGCTCTGCACAACACTCCCAGAAAAATGTATAACTGCTAAACACACTTTACAAATGTGCAAAAACAGTATATAATACATGATAAAATGCAAATAAAAACAAAACTAATTAAAGCTTAAGAACTGGGAAATAAAATAATAAATGATACATATAGTGCAAAATTGTAAAAGATCCAAAGAAATGAAAAATACAGAACAAAAGCAACTAACAAAAATAACTGATGATAAATTGATGGAGCAGCAGGAGGAAATTACACAAGATAATTCTGGGAACTGCGTTGACAATTCTTGAAATACTGACACTGAATAAGCAAACACATTAATATATATTAAACCCAAGACTGTGGCATCTCAGAGTATACTCCAAACTTTAAGGTACAACAAACTCAGGGTCAGGACAGAAACAGCAAACATATGGAGATGTGAAAGAAAAAGATCCTCAGAATAAGCAATCCCTTACAGGAAACAATGCACAAAAACATTTAAAGAAAAGACTAGAAGAACTAAAGTAATGAAAAAAGTATAAAATCACAAGTAATAGCAAAATAAATGCATTAATTAAAAAGTTTCATTATTAAATAAAAGCAGAAAAAAACAAATGGTGGAGGGGACAAACAACAGACAGAAGTAAACAAATCATTGCATTATTCATGAAATCTGGAAATGAAAAAAAAAATCACCACCACCAAAGGCACCTGCGCCTTCAAAGGGGCAGAGCCACTGAACGATGTCACCCTTGTGTGCATCTATCTACCATCAACTATTGGAATGTAGCAGGCATGCATGTTGAAAATGGATATGGCCTTAAGAAAAATGCTTCAACTTCTTTTGGTGAATGATGGCCCTCTCTCAAAGCTTAACATCTATCTTAAGGAAGAATGAAAGTGTCATAGACCTCTGACCTCCTGAAATCAAACAAGCCAAATGGGCAAATTGAACTGAGGTATGATAGTCGACTGGGATGTTTTGAAAAAAATCATCTTGTAAAAAAAAGAAAATAAATAAATAAATAAATAAATACATAAATAAATAAGTTCATCATTACCAGGTGGCAAACCAGCTGATGCACCAGTTGCTTCATTAGCATGGTTGGTAGGATCAGTAGATGTAAAAAGAGTCTGAGACTTAACAGCATCGTGGGACCAAGAGAAAAATGGTCCATATTTAACATGATAAATATCATGCTTCAGTTTCTTTTTTTATAGGTGCAGTTATGTGCTGCTCAAACACATTAACACTATCTAACGTCTCACTGTATTTTGTAGAAAATAATTGAAAACTCAGTGAATTTCTGAAGGCATCATCAAGAACATGTACTGCCTGAATTAGTTTATTTTCTAAATCAAGAAACACTTGTTCAGTAAATACATTCCATAGGTTCATACTAAGCTAACTGCCCTAGTGTGCTATTTTAAGCTTAGCCAATTGACGTTTGTGAGACTCAAACCGTGCACCTTGTGTTTGTAAGGCAAACACCCTAACCATTAGGCCACCCATTTAGTCGAAACTCACTGATATATTCAAATGTTGCCATTGTTTTAATAATCTAGTTATTGCTCCTGGCATGTGAACATTTTTAAGACATGCAAAAACCTTGGCACAACTTTAATTTTAAATAAGCAACAAAGGTAAAATGTTACAATTGCAACTGTGTATGTTTAGTTAATTTAATCTCAAGTTCATTAGTTTGTTCACTTAAATCAATCTTTGCCTCATCATGACTACCTAATGCTGATATACTGTCAGCTTCCAAAATGGAGCATGAGAAAAGTGAAAGTGTATACCCCAATTCAATATCAGGTGCCTCCTAAGTCCCCAAATAAAGCAAAATATATAAGTAATCATCTATAGTACAATTGTATAATGACTTACCTTTTTAAGAATCCATGAAAAGTCAACCATAATAGACAAATAAGCCACAAAACTGACTTTTTCCTCATGTAGATAGCAAATGTTGGAGGTGGGTGGCGGACTTTAAGGATTCCCTGTGGGCTGCATTGTTAGAGATGCTGGGTGGGCAGATTGGTGTGACGAGGGAGATGATTGTTCTGAGTTAAGATACAGAAGAATCGGAACTGCCTAGACATGGTAATGCCTTGCTGCATCTAATTATGACGGCTACCAAAAAAGCAATTACTAGAAAATGGAAAAATAAACCTAAACCAACTATATTAGAAGTAGTGACTATAGTAACAGAGATAAAACTACTGGAATTGATATCTTTAGAAAAGAGTAGTAGCAAACTACATAGGGAAAAAAATGGAAACTGTGGTAACAATACATACTGGGGAGGAATAAGGTTTAAAAGAAGGTAGAATTTAAATGAGCTATGTAATGTTTGACTGAAAATGATTGGGTAGATTATAAGTGATGTATAATGTTTGCAACTGAGAGTGTGTCAGTATAGTTTGTGATATAAAATGCTTGCAACTAGGATTGTGTTGGTATAGTTGCTTTCATTTACATAAATGTATGATTGCTTATGTTGTAAGTGATGGTTTAATAAATACGTTTCTTGTTTAAAAAAAGGAGCAGAAATTGAATAATTTATTTAATTCTGCTTAGTTTATATATGATATATAGCAATATATGTGAAGTGTAATGTCTGTTAATGAATTTAACACAGATTGATTACTTTTGTATAAATGTAAATGCGCCTATGTCAGAAGTTATAATTCAATAAAGATACTTAAAAATATCTGTAAAATACACTAAAATCCACACAAAATTAATAAAAAAAGAAAACGGCTGTTTAGGTACTAAATCTTCCTACTAATCAAAGTCATTGAGGATGAGATGAAACCTGGTCATAAAGCCTTGGAAACACTGCAGACCAGATTGATGTATCTCATACCCATATGGAACTCTTAACCAACTTAAACCTTAAATCCATAACAAAATAAAAATATACCTAAAATAACAAATCTTACTTATTTATAGAACCCACACTAATAGAGGCTTAGACACAGAGTGATGAAGACATGACAAAGCCCTGACTAATAAAATGGAAGCATAATAATAATAATAATAATAATAACAATAATAATAATACTTATGATAATAATAAAAAGGCCTGCTGTTACAGTATGTATCTCCTATTCATTAACAAATAAGTACAGCACTAGTAAGTCTACCTGACCCCTCTAGGGTGTAGGTGTACTACAATATAGCAGCCCATTAATTTTAATATTATCAATGGTAGACAGTATTGCACACAGAACTCTACGAAGAAAAATGCATAACTGGTATACAGGGTTACGGGGGTATAATAAATGAAAAATCTGGTTATCAGTAGTATAAGAACCAGAAACCTATGGCTTCACTAATTATCACAAAACTAATTCCCAAAACCCAAGACCTTGATCTGAATGTAAGCAAGACCAAAGAGATTATCCACAACTTCAGGAAAAGGAGCACAAACCACCCAGTGGTCAGGATCAATGGTGGGAGTGTGGATAGGGTTAAGACTATGAAATTCCTAGGAGTACATATATCAGGGGATCTCTTGTGGTTGGGAAACACCAGCCAGCTGGTCAAGAAGATGCACCGATGCTTCCACATTTTAAGGATGCTGAAAAAAGCTAAGCTTCCTTCTCATATTCTCTCCACCTTCTACAGAGGTGCAATAGAGAGCATCCTCGCCTGCAACTTCACAGTGTGGTTTGGAAGCTGCACTACAAAGCGTGGTGAGGGTTGCAGAGAAGGTAACAAATTCCAGTCTTCCACTGATACAACATGTTTATTCTGCAAGAAGCATTCGAAAGGCCACCAAAACAATACAAGACAACATGCATACTGCACATGGACCGTTTAAGCATCTGGAATCAGGCAGGAGATATTGCAGCATCAAGACTACAAGATCTGGTAACAGTTTCTACCCTACAGTGATTAGACTTTTGAACTTGGGCACTAGTCCCAGGGATCTAGACACATAATAAGTCAATTTTTATTTATTTGTGCAATATATATTTACATATATTCCAAGTAAGTGCAATATGTATTTATTATGTTCATCGTCAGTATTATTTAACTCACTCAAATGCAATATTAGACAAATAACTTGAGCATTTCGATCTGTAGTGTGTTTTGTTTTACTTTAAATAGGGTAGTTAATTTAACTCAGGGGATGATGTTGGTAAATGTCTCTGCTCTTTCCTATGTGTATTGGGAGTAGTATTGTATTTGTTAGTTATGTTTATTCCTCTACTTGTATGTGCTGTTTCACATTACTTTGTAATCTCAAAAATTGAGTTGATGCACACAGTTTCATTTAGGCTACACGTGTGTAGCACTAAATGACAATAAAGTTTAATTTGACTTTAACATGGCAAAGTTTCAAAGTCTGATCAGTTTGATTTATTATACTCTGTGCTACCACATATTCCACACAGTATACATGCACACACACACACACACACACACACACATAAATATGTGTGTGTGTGTGTGTGTGTGTGTGTGTGTGTGTGTGTGTGCGTGTGTGTGTGTGTGTTAATATACAGATAGAGCTATATAGCTATATAGATATAAATGTAGAGATATAGATTCAGATAGATATCTAATCAATAATACTGTCCATGGTGGGCAGTATAGGCATATATTGGCTTTCCCTGGGGTGTTTTCACGTTTGATGCTCCAGGCAGAGAACTCATTCATGCCAGAAAATGTTATTATTTACCTGTAATACTCACGTTGGGGTGCATTATTATACTAGTATTACAGTCTTGGGTGTATTTGTATATATGTATGTGTGTGTCTTTTTTTTTTTCCCTTCATTGCGATAAAAGTAATCCAATTTAAGTATTGTGGTGATGTACTGCTATAACAATTATTACAAAATTTTATTTAGTTCATAATGCTTGATTGTGAGACAAGTCAGATATTGTAGCTAACAAAAAGATGAGAGTGTATTATTTATTTTTAAACAAAGATAGGAATAATCATGTAAAACCTTAATTATTGTATTGATGTAACTTTTCAAAATGTTTATTGATTTTCTATTAGATATTCATATTTGTTAATAGGAATAGACTTAGCTCAGGAGTGCTTTCTAGTTAAATCATTTCCAGAGCCACACAACAGGCACATGGAGGCTGAGACAATCAAACCTTGGTCTACAAAAGACATCTTATTAACAGTTGATAGTATTAGTCCACTGTGTTACCAGAGTAGGTATTATTCACATATCATTACTTGATGTTTATTTCTCCTCTTTCTTATTATGTATGACATAGTAAAGAGAAAGGTTGTTTTAAATATTTGCATCAGCGTCCTATGTATGCATGTATGAATGTATATATTTATTTATTTTGCTTGCCTTTGGTTATGTGGTGTTTCTGTCCTCTTTTAAATATGAGAAAATGACCCAGACTGAACAAGTAAGGTTAAAACTGTTTTGCTTCTACACAGGACACCAATTTTGATGACTTTTACATGCACTGCGACTCCAGGTAGCAAACATGTATTTGACAAGTGTGAATATGTGCAGGTGAGACAGTTTGAATGTTAGAAGCATAGTTCTTTACAGCCTTAATTATTTTCAGAAGAGATTCCTTATGGTGGCACCTCCAAGAAATGAAAGGCATATGATATAAAAACAGTAATGTCCCAACAATCATTTTTCGTAAGCTGATTTGTCTAACGGTATGGTTGCTGCCTTTAGGGGTTATCTCACTGTTCCTTTGTATTTTGGCTTTTCATCCTCACTTCCCAGTCTTTTCTAAACTCTTTTGATTGATTTATATAGTGATTGTGCATTATTTTATATGCCCTACAAATTATCCTCTTTTTAGCAGCAACTTTTATTCTAAACTCACTTAAAAAGTCAAACAGAATTGGTCTTTTACCAGTTCCCTATCCATTCCTCTTAGCTTCCATTCTGTTATTAGTCCCTGGTAGGGAAGACAATCTCTAACCCACAGGTCAGACTTATCCCTGGTGCCATCCCACTTTATTAGCTTTCACTCTCTAGTTATTTTCTCCCAATACCTTGGCTATTTTCCTTCAATAAATTCCAGTCCCTCCTGTCTATTTTCTCTACCTTTACTTGCATTTAGCCCTATTGGTAAAATCATTTTGGTTAGTTCTTAAAAATACTTTCTGCTATTTATAAATATATGTATATGGTTGTTTTTATTATTCTCCTTATGGGCTTGCATCCAAAATCCTACTGTCTCATCATTTCATGAACTCCTCCCCTATTTCTACATATTTGCTTAACACTTTTCTTCTTCTGTTATGTATATGAGCCTTAACTGTGCAACCCTGAAATAACCCTTCAAGTATATAAGTTCTAAACCACCTTTTTATGGGAAGAAACAACTTATTCAAGTCGGTGCTTGCCCTTTTCCCCTTACAACTAAATTCCTTTAGTTATTTCTTAGTTGTGGTCCACAAATTCTCCTCTGATGGTTAAAAAAATATGCTTGCCTGTATGTTATACTACAGGATTAGACACTTTTTCAATGCTTTTCTCTTAGCATTTATATCAATAATCAACAATTTCTAATTTCTCAGTGTTTGTATTATCTTTTATTAGCCTCTTCCCACATAGCCTTAGCTATCATCCAGTTGAAGGGTTCACTTCTGCAAAAAGTTTTTGTTTGAAATGAAGAAAAATTTATGCAGATGCAGGAAATAAAGGATGAATGGAAGAAGGAACTGAGAGGGGACAGAGATTTGCAGTTTTTCAACAGCCATAGATAAGATGACCAGCAGTAAGAATAAAAAGTAAAAACAATGTCAGCATGAAAGGGTATGACATTATGGATAGTAATATTTTGCCATTAGGGTTTGACATTAAAGATATATGAACATTAATTCATTTGGGAACTGAACATTTTGTGAAGTGACTTTTGAAAGCTTTAACTTGGAAACGTTTATGGCCTAGACTGAAAAAAGAAATGTAGTAGCTCCATGAAAAGAATATTAGTTTTAGAGCTTGGGACTAAAACTAAAAAAGCAAATAAATGTATCATTTAAGACTTCAGATATGGATGAACATGAGTTAAAACTGTTCTTTGTTTCACTATGTAGTAAAGTACATGAAGTTATAAAATATGTGATGAAAGATTGTATGGGCTAAGGTTGGGAAATGTGTTTAACAAAGGATCCTAAGGATGGGGGGCGGGATTCAACAGATTTCAAAAGCAAATAATTGTTAATGTTAATTGAGGATTTATTAGGTACTGGGGCCAATCTAAAGCAGGATATTTCTGTGGGTATGAAATCATTTAGTACAAAACTGTAACAAGTGAAGGTGTGGCCAAAGTGTAGAGAGAGGATATACAGCAAAGACTGTAAGCCTGTTTGTATAAATGTAAAGAATATAGACACTTTTGGCTTGACTTTCTCATATTAGAAAAGAAAAGAGTAGATGAAGAGGAAAGTTCAGAAGAAATACAAGCAATAGAAAATGTTATTATAGAAGATGATGGAAGAGAAGGTGGTGTGGGAAGAAGGACAGTGAAAATAAGGTTAAAAATAAGGAGGTACCTAGAGAAGAAAGAGTTCAAAGCAAGATTATACAGGAAGCAAACAGATTTGAATTTTAGAAAATAAAGAGGAAGAAGAGGGAGAAATGGTAAGAGGAAAATTACAAGAACAAGACAGTGAAAAATCAGGGGGTGGGAAATGAAGGATTATCAGGGATTGATATCAGTGTATAGGCAAAGAGAAAGAAATAAGACCAGCACTGGCAGAGTTTTTAATAGAATCTAGAACAGAAGCTGCCATTATAAAGGAACAATTAGTAGAGCATACAAAATACTACAAGATAACTATAAGAATCAATCAGAGGGGGTTAGAAAGGATTTGGAAGAGCGATAGGATAAGCAATTCTCAAAGAAACAATGGGAGGATATATGTATGTCTCCCAAATATACAACAAAATTTAAAAGATTCAGGATGTTTTCTTGGAAATGTTTACATAGATATTTTTATACCCCAAGTAGACTCCAGAGAGTTTTTCCTCAGATAGACAGTAAATGTTGGAAGTGTGAAGGGGAAGACAGAGATAGATGGGAACATATTTTCTGGGAGTGCAGTGAGCTGGTGGATTTTCAGGATTCTCTGCGAGATGCACTGTTGGAGATGCTGGGTGAGCAGATTGGTCTGACTAGGGAGATGATTTTTCTGAGCTATGATGCAGAATTGGAATTGCCTAGACATGGTAATGCCATGCTCTGTCTAATAATGGTGGCTGCCAAAAAAAGCAATTACTAGAAAGTGGAAATCAAAATCTAAACCGACTATACTGGAAGTAGTGAATATAGTAACAGAGATAAAACAACTGGAACTGAGATCTTTATAAAAGGGTAGGAACAAAGTACATAGGAAAAAATGGGAATTCTGGAACAGTACATGGAAGGGAGGAATGAGACCTAAAAGGCAGCAGGGCCTAAATGAGCTATGTAATGTTTGAGTGAGAAAGTTTGGGTAGATTATAAGGGACGTATAATGTTTAAGACTGGGAGTGTGTCAGTATGGTTTGTAATGTAAAATGCTTGCGACTAGGATTGTGTCAGTATGGTTTGTTTTCATTTATATAAATGTAGTAACTAAGTGATGGTTTAATAAAGATGTTTCTTGTTTACAAAAATGCAGGAATTGAATAATTTATGTAATATTGCTTAGGTTATATAATATATAGCAATATATGTGAAGTATAATGTTTATGGCAATATAGTTTGATTATTTTTATATGAATGTAAATATGCCTGTGTCACAAGTGATAGTTCAATAAAGGTGTTTGAAAGAAGGAGAAGAAAAATAAGATCTGGAAGTAAAACACGCAACGAAAGGAAAAGGATGACATAGGAATGTTATGATCAAATGTGAATAGCTTTACAGGTGATATAATAGGTTTGATGTTGGTTGAATGGAGTAAAAAATGGATGTTTTTTTGCTTACTAGATACTGCATGTAACAAAGAAGAAGAAAAAAGGAAAAGAATGCAGACAGTATGGGGGACAAATTGTTTGGTCAGTAGGAAATAAGATGAGATGAGAGGAATTATTGATAAACTTACCAAACTAGACATCAACCCCTATATCACTAGGTGAGTTGCAAATTGGCTCACAGATAGAACCCACAGTGTGAAAGTAGCGGACTCCAAGTCAGACTGCTGATCCATCATGAGGGAAGTCCCACAGGGATCGGTCCTGTGTCCTCCCCTATTTGGTATCTACTTCAAAGAAGTCCAGGCCAACAAAGAGGGACTCTGGCTGACCAAATTCCCAGACGACTGCAAGCTGGGAGCCATTATTAACTCCCCAAGTGATGTAGACTTCCTACAGAAAGGCCTCACTGAGACCAATGACTGGTGTCAAAACCATGGTCTTAAGCTTAATGCCAAAAAATGCCTTGTCATCCCCTTTGGGAAAAACTCAGTTCCCACTAATTGCCACATCGATGGGAGCCCATTGAACACTGAAGGTATTATAAGAGATCTGGGGACACAGGTTGACAGCAACCTCTCCTTCAACCACTACATTGCCGCTGTGGTCAGAAAGTCCTTCTATGTGTCACATGTCATTACCAAGGGTTTTGCATGCAGGAAGAAAGAGGTCATCATCTCTCGCTACTCTTCCCTCATTATGCCAATCATTGAGTATAATGCTTCATTTGGCATTAATCTCACTAGACACATGCAACAGCTGGAATGGCCACAAAAGTACCTCATGAAGAGGATCCTAGGCCTTAAACACGTGTCCTACATGGAGAGACTCAAAAAACTCCAGCTATTCTGTCTCATATCATCTACTAAGAGGCAATCTCTGCTTGGCTTACAAAGCCATGTCTGGTCCAGCTCTGTTAGAAATGCTACATCTAAAGAAATCCCAATCCCTCTGCACCACACACTCCAGAGACCTCATCCTCATTATCACACTTAACAGAACATGCTGGAGGGACAGGTTCATAACCCACAGACTGCCCATGCTTTGGAATAGACTTCCCATACATGTCAAGCAGAGAATCTCTTCATGAGAAATCTTGATGAGTGGATGGGAAATAGAAAGTTCACCCCAGGGATAGAGGCACTGGGAACTAATGTTGGGTGGCATGATGGCAGGGCACTTCTATTGCCTAGGACTGTAAAGGCTCCGGGGCCATTAACCTAGTACACACCTATGAACCTATGAACCTATGTTCTGGAATAAGAATATTTATAAATATTTGAAGAAATACGAATTCTAGATGTAACAATAGAATTACCAGGAAGTGTAGTGATACATGATATAAGAAAGACAAAAATAAATAAGATTAATAGTATGTGTATACTAATATGACAGACAGAAAACAGTTGTTTGAAGAAATAAAAAAAAAAAAAAAAAAAAAAAAACTATTGTGTTAGTAAATATGCCAGTAGTGATAGAAAACATTTTAATTGTAACCTGAGGAAAGAAAAGACACAAATAGCACAGGATGTTAAGATGCTAATGGAATTAATAAAATATAGTGATTTAAATTTTGAAAAGAAGAGAGAATGGACATATAAAAGGGGAATTTTTAAGACTGAAATGTATTATATAGTTTACTCTAAAGACATGGAAGACATAAAGGGGCAGTATAGAAAGCAGAGTTTTCAGATCACAGAGCAGTATAGGCTAGGATAGTAGAAGTCAGTGAGATATTAAAGAAGGGAAAAGGGATAAAGAAATTAATTGCAGAGCTTAAAAGGGATGAAAAAATGATACTAGAAAAAATAAATATTATGGAAAATCATATGGCGATGAGACCATTTTATAAAAAATGGACAAATTGATGGGTAGTATATATGCAAAATATAAAATACATTTAGAGAGGGAAAGAAGAATAACATAAGGAAATAATGTGAAATATACAAACATTTTACAGAATTATGAGAAAGAAATAGAATATGGAGGTGACAAAATAAGTAAAATTATGTTATATGCACAAAGACTTTTTTTCTGAAAGGAAAGAAAGGAGAGGTTCCCATTATTTAGGAAAAGAAGTAAAAATGAGAGAAGGAAGGATGGATGCTATGTTAGATGGCAAAGAAGGCAAAATTATATACTAGAAGATATTCTGGGGTGGAACAGGATTTTGTAGAGAAAATGTATTAAATATAGGAAATGGATGGGCAAGAAGAATGGAAAGTGAATACAAATCTGAAAAAGTAAATCATGTTTTCAAAAATGATATACCCATAGAAGAAATATAGAAAGTGATAAAAGCAAGAATTAATTAGCTGCAACATTGGATGGTATAATCTATCAGTACTCCAAGGAAATGAATAAAGATGAAAGAGAAGTTTTTTAAATATTTAATGAATTGGCAAAGGAATGGATAATGCAAGAAGATATATGTGGTGGAGAGATAAAATATATATGGTAAATATATAAAAGAAAATAAGCTGAAATGGAGGCCTATAGCACTAGAGAATATTGACTATAAAATAGGTATGAGAATACTTCAAAAATTGTGGATAAGGTATTGGATGAGATAGTAAGAGAAGGTATCTGTGGTATAAAAGGAAAAGAGGTGAAAATGTTAATTACATTGAAATAAGTAGTAGAGATGATACTGAAAGAAAATAAAGACTTAAAACTGATAGCATATGATGCAGCTAAAGCCTTTGATAAGACAGCCATCAAGCAATGTGGCCAATTTTAGGGGCATATGGTAAATGAGAAAATATTGCTGTAATAAACAAATATAAGTGGATGGGTGGGAAATAAGTATAAAGAAAGGAGTAAATCAGGGATGCCCAATGAGTATGTGCTTATTTTTATTAATAATGAATGTGGTAGTATAGACATGTGTGTATAGACATGTGTATATAAAATGAAGGATGCAGGATGGGAAATGGAAGTGTTATATTACTAGCATGAATGACATGTGTAAATGATTTCATTCTAAAAACAAAAAACAAGTGATGAAAAAGTGAGATTCTAATAAGGATCAAAAAGTTGTTAAAAAGCTGGTATACATTTAAACAAAATAAAGTGTAACCCAGAGACTGCCCATGCTCTGGAATAGACTTCCCATACATGTCAAGCAAAGCACTTCACTGGCCCTCTTCAAGAGAAATCTTGATGATTGGATGGGAAATAGAAAAATCAACCCAGGGATTACTCCAGTGGCTTTACTTGACATAGGCAGTGGGAACTAAGGTAGGTTGACATGATGCCAGGATAATCCTATGGGCTAGGCTTGTAAAAGTCCCAGGGCCGTTAGCCTAGTACACACCTATGAACCTATGAAGAGCCATTCGCTTAACGTACTCTTTGATGCATAAAGATAGACTCAGAAGAAACAGCAAGACATTGTTTTAGTACCGGAAAAACAATAAAGAGTTTTGGGAAAAGTTTAAAAATAAATATAGATGGGAAGGATTTAAATTATAAACATGAATATGATACTACATGGGAAGCATGATAAAGTAAAGAAATGTGATATTGATAAATGTGATAATGTGCTGCTTATGATAAATAGTGTGCTGTGGAAAAAGATGTTAAGAATTTGTAATATAGCAAGGAAATGGAAGAGCATGATGCATTAGCTGAAATAAGAAGATTGCTGTGGAATAAAGGATGGGAACTTTGAGAGTAATTACAAAAGAATGAAATAAATATATTTTTGTGTTGATAACTTGTAAATAATTTTAAGTATGACTATAAAAAAATGAGTGTTTTAATTTTGGACTGCAATGTAAAAAGAAAAAATATGCACAATTCAGCACTGCTGACACTGACTTTGTTGAGATGAACTTTGTTTCTTATCTACTTATAATGAAATGCATGATATAAAAAGATATTTCATTAAGAAAAAGTATGCACTTTGCTGGTAGGTTACATCAGTGAGTGAAATAGGAGGAAGGATGTGGCATGTAGAAAATACTATAAATGTTCATGGAAAGGGGGGTCTGTGAGATACTGGGGTGAACCAAGGCCTATTTATTTTGAAAATAAAAGACTCTTAGTACAGGATTTTGATAAAGGAAGATGCAGCAATGGTGAAAGAAGTGACGTAAAGCTATCAATTGCGAATCAAAGTGAAGTAAATGTAATTGCCAAGTGTGGTTTTAGTTTGAGTGTCCTATGTTACAAGATGAAGGAATACCTGAAGAAAATACTGAAGATAATATCACAGAAGATGACATTGATAATGTTGTGGAAAAATATAGAAGAAGAAAATATAATAAATTCAGAAGAAATCATTAAGTTACCTATTAAGGAATATGATCTTGTTCAGGAAGAACATAATTATGAACTATTAGGAACTGATGACACAGTGGATGGGGGGTTTTGACACAGAGGGAAAGTTGGAACAAAATTATGAAAAGTCATTTGCAGAAAGGTTAAGAAGAAAACAAAGAAAAATTGAAAAAAAGCAAGAAGAGGATTATATAAATATTCTAAATTTCAATGTGAGCAGTATTAGAAATGATATCAGGGAGCTAACAGTTACTGAATGGTGTAAGAAGGTAGGGCAGATTTCATATGTTGAGCAGTTGTTATTTATTCATTAAAAACAGAAAAGGGATAGTACTAATGCCTTGGGGGAAACAAGAATATATGGTCTGTAGGAAATGAAGAATGTTCAGGTATAGGGATCTTTATAGGAAATGACAAAATTAAAATATAAGATATTACAATGCTAATACCAGTTAGGATGGTGATGTGTGGTATAAGAAAATGAGACAGATGTATAAGATTATTTGCAATTTATGTGTACACAAATAGGCGAGAGGAAAATACGAGTGATGTCTTAAAAAATGTTTTGGTTAATATGTTTAGCCCTGAAAATGGACGACGGAGCATCGGGCCCATACCCGGCCATCGCTGGCGCTGGGAGCCAAGGGGGCTATGTTGTGACAAGTAGGACGGTCACTGCGGTGGCACTGAAGCCCAGGGCAAGAGCCCAGGTGGAGTCGCCATGGGTACTGATCTTGATGGTAGCAGTAAATATTCAAATAAGAGCTTTGAAGGCCACAGTGTAGAAGGGTGAACAGCAATTGAAATGGGTCAGTTTGATGTCTTAAAAATTGTTTTAGTTAATGTGTTTATTATTATGATACCTAATTTAAACTGCAATTTAAGGATGGAGAATGGCAAACACAAGATGTGAAAACATTGAAACAAGTATGGAGGACTACAGGTAGAAAAGGATAAAATGTACCTACCAGAGAAGGATTTTTAAAATAGAGATTGATTACTGAATATGTTCCAATGGAATAGAAGCCATTTGAAGGAGAAGTGGAAATTACGAAGTTTTCGGATCACAGAGCTAATTGGATAAGAAGAATACATCAAAACCAAAGACCATGTATGAATGAAAATGTTTTAAGAATTGAAAAGGTTAAAGATTGAATACAGGAAAAAGTATGGGGTTTGGTGAAATAAAGATGATGAATGAAGTTAGTGTGCTGGGGTTAAATTCAGTGGATATAAAAACATACTAAATAAGTGTGACATATAATTAGAAAAAATAAAAAATAAATACTGGTGTGGGGAAAAGTTATAATTTAGCATATGACAAAAAGGTGCATATGTTAAAGCTATACATTTTGAGTAAGCTTTATTACATTGGGGAGTTTATATCTTTACAGGAAAAATGGAAAAGGAATTGCTAGAATTTTTTTCAGTTTTATATGGATTTAGAATAATCCCTATTAAAACAAGAATAATATACAATAATAAAAAAAAAAAAAAAAAAAAAAAAAGGGTTTAGGTCTGAACAATCCTGCTCTGTATCATCAATGCACCTATTCTGGATCATTAAAAGAGGGAAATACAGGAGAATAAAGTGGTGGTAAACTGTTATATTAGAGGCATGAAGACATATGCAAACAAGTAAAAAGGAAACAAATGAAAAGTGATTATGGAAAGATAGGCATATGTAAATAAGGTAAAATTATGGAGATTAAAAAATAATGAATGTATTTTTAAAAATAGATGAATGGTATGAAAAATTATGCAAGATGTTTCCCTGCATTTCTATGCAATATGTATTCAATTATGTTAGACATGCAATAAAACAAAGAAGGAAAAGGTCTGAAGATTTTTATGAAGCTGGAGACTTTTTAGAGGAGAACTTTGCTAAACAAGTTACCCTAAAGGGAAATATGAAATATAATGTTATAGAAGAAGGATTGTGTTATGACTGCAAGGTAATAGAACTGCAAAACAAACCCCTGGATTCTCAAAATCTTGCATGGAGTGCAAGATCAGTGTAGGGGCTCAAGCAGGCAATACGTCTGATCCAGGAACAGCCGGCAGGGGTGTGCACGAGCGCTCCTGCACTAATCTTGCATGGACTAAGCCCTGATATGCAAATCACCCCATTTGCAGGTGAAATCCATGCAAATGAGGTGATTTTTGCAATCCAGAAAGATTGCAACAGTCCGTGCAAGACTAGTGCTATCTGCAGAAATGTACTCAGTTAGTAATGCACAGTTTTTGCAGTACATTTCTGCAAAATCCAAAATGGAGCTATAACAGCTCAGAATAAAGGCTACATATCAAGTAGTAAGCATGCCCCACGGTGGTGCTGCTGCGGTAGTGTCACCTCACAGTAAGGCGCTGTCCGGTTTGATTCTCAGCTAGAGCGTCTTCTGCGTGGAGACATGCATGAATGGGCGTACCTTCGTTGAAGGTTGTGCATCAGGACTGGCAAGCCGGTACGTAGAAATCAACTGCCAATCATTAGTGGACCAGAGTTCTGCTGTGGTGACCCCTAACGGGGAAAAGCTGAAAGATACAAACAAATCAAATAGTAAGCATGCCAATGGTCATGTATAAGGCCATTGGCATTGCAAACAAAAAATTAAAAAAAACACTTTTATCTTTTTTTTAGCCGGACTCGGCTATTTAAGCATAGGGCAGCAGCGCGCAAATGGGATTGGGGGGAAAATAATAAAATAAACCTAAAATAAACATTCTAACTAATCAGTATTCTGCCATGCAAGTCAATGGCAGGCAGAAGACAACCTGGTCAGTGAGTAGTGGTTGCTAAGGGGGGAGGCTCAATATGAGACATGTAACTATCCATTAGCAGGCAATCCTATGCAAATGAGGGGAAGGATAGTGAATCCCAGATTTCCCCAGCATGTGAGTCAGGTCCCAACAGTGTAAAAGTAGGAATAGCTTGATGCAAGCCTAGGAGGTAGGTGACATCATGGGTGTGTGTGTCAGGCATACTGTAAGCAGATTGGAGCCCTGTGGCTCAGGTCTGCTCCTAGCTTAGCACAGCTAAGCTACGGGGTGTATTTAAACCTGCCTAGCAGTCTTTCCAAAGCCTAAGAGGGTGTGCGTGCCATTCACTGTGTTTTGCAGGAAGAAAAAAGAAGTTAAACCAGGAAATAGCAGCACTCTGCATATTTGGGCACTCTGTGTGGTGCGCACATGGGCTTAAACAGGGAGTAAATGGGAAGGGAAAACAGCAGTAGGAAGGTAATCAAAGAGAACTAGCTTAACTGGCAGGTGAAATATATCAGAATCAGCCAATTGCACAGGCAGCAGACTAGCCAGCCCAGAACACAACTATAAACTAAGCAAACACCTTCCCCTCTGGTTTTTTCCCCACTCTACACCACAGGTGTATACAAGCAGGGAAATTTTAACAAACAAACCTACAAAATGAGAAGGGCTGCATCAGGCAACATAGAACAACATGTGCAAGAGGCTGAGGGTGGTGAGGATGTGAATGCTGCTAAACAACCCACAGTGAGAAGATGGAGAAGAGTGTACAGACCCAGGGTAACCTACCAGGGGTTACATGAGCTGGAGATAGTGGAGCGCTATAGGGTGGACAGAGACCGCCTACAGCAAATTGCTGAGCTGTGCCGGCCACACCTGACACACTAAATGTACCAAGGGGAACCCATCCTAGTGGATACCAAGGTATGTGTAGGCTTAGGTATAATAGCCACAGGTATCTCCCAAAGCACAACTGGGAATATCATGGGGATCTCACAGGCATCAGCATCCAGTGTATTCCACCAGTTCCTGGATGCCATGTCAGCACATGCCAGTGAGCACGTATATTTCCTCAACACTCATGAGCTCTTGACCAGCAATATGCATCTCTTCCACGAAATAGCAGAATACCCTTGGGTAGTGGATGCTATAGACTACACACACATACACATTACAGCACCACCCGGTGAGCAGGGTAGGGCCTACATCAACCACAGGGGCATCCCCTCCATCAACTGCCAGGTCATATGTGATGCCCAGGACATTATAATGAATGTGTGTGCTGGCTGCCCTGGAAGCTATGATGATTCCCACATACGGCATCTGATGCAGCTGTACCAGAAATTTGCCAATGGGGACACCCCCTACGGTCATCTAGTGGGGGATGCTGGGTAAACACTGGAGCCGTGGCTGATGACTACCATCAGAAATGCACACACACCTGAACAACAACACCATAATGAGGCAAACACACAGGCCAGACATATAATAGAGCATGTGTTTGGGATGCTCAGGTCAAGGTTCCAGTGTCTGGACACATCCGGTGGAGCCTTGCAGTATTCATCAGCTACATGTACCCAAGTTGTTATGGTATGTGCTATGCTACACAATATGATCCTCCGGTAACAGCTGCAGCAGAGACAGCATGGGGTAGGGCCACACAGCCCCCCACCAATGCCATGGCCTGCACAGGCACAGAGTGACCCAGAGGAGGAACAACCTGAGCCTGCCCCAATAGGCAGATAGAAGCGTGCCCAGTATGCCTTTGCTGTGACAAAGAGGCAACGCATAGCACATGCACTGACACAGTAAGGCCAGGGAATGACACCTCTCTCTGACTCGCACATACAGTAAAAGGGATGCCAAACGTGACACTACCTGTGCTCAACCATATATAGGGAGTGTACTATGTGCATCCAACATAGGCAGCCCTCCAGCAACATCTGCATGTCTGGCACACCCTCAAGGTAAGTCAATCATCCTACCAATTGCCAAATGGAGTAAAATGTGTCGTTATCTGCAGCTATGGTATGAATGTGAGCATGCAAGGGAATTGGGTGGCTGAATGTTATGGCAGTAGACAGTAGACACCCATAGTGGCACCCTGATATCTGTAACACATACTGGAGTCACCATAGTAACCAGTACTACACAGTGTGACAAAACCCACTGCAGGAAATGTGCTGAGCGACATGTGTGTCCATATGACCCACACATGCCAGTCAGAATGGTTTACATACCCAACAACAGTCTCAGCCAGCAGGACAGGTATAGACAAACCCAAACAGAGCCTGTGCCATGACCCCTGAATGATGGCTATGGTTAACCTCCCCCCAAGGCCTACACAGACAGACCACAGCAGGGCAGGCAGTGGGATGTTAGTTCTGAAGGGTAGGAAGTCAGACAATAATATATAGGACAACCAATGCCATGATCTGTAGTACACTGGTATGCCTCTAGTCAGCGTGATAGTTAGTAATACAGAATCAAATGGAATACCTGACATACCAGTACAGTCATAGCGAATGTGTACAAGTAATGTAATAACAGTCAGGTGTGCCCCCCAATCCTGTGTAGAAATGTAGAAATAGTCAGGTGTGCCCTCCATCCTACATAGTAATGCAATAACAGTCAGGTGTGCCTCCCCACTCCTGTGTAGAAATGTAGGAATAGTCACGTGTGTCCCCCCATCGTACATAGTAATGTAATAACAGTCAGATGTGCCCCCCAGTCCTGCGTAGAAATGCAGTAATAGTCAGGTGTGCCCCCCCATCCTATGTAAAAATGCAGTAACAGTCAGGTGTGCCCCACTCACTCCTGTGTAGAAATGTAGAAAAAGTCAGTTGTGCCCTCCCCTGCTATGCAGAATTGTAGTAACAGTCAAAGCAAAATGACCAATGGATACCCTGCAGAGATAGCATGCTACCTGTCAGTGTACAACACAAAGGTCAGCACTGCAGCACAAACTACCTGGACCCAATCCACACATTCAGTACAGATGTCCATACTGGGCATGCTCACACACTTAGAGAAATGAAGGCAATGTCAGTCAACAACATACTAAAAGGCCATACTGGGCATGCTCATATGCTTAAACACATGAAGACCATGTCTGCAAACACCAGTGGAGCAGACATATCTGGCAGTTGCAGTTGTTAGTGCAGACACTTGTCCGTACACACCACTCATGCCTTGCACACACAGTGGATAGGAATACAGACATATATGCCAGGACAACACAGTTTAATAAGCCAAAGGTGGACATACATAGATGTGTGGAAGAGGGTGACTGTGACAAGGAGCCATCCAGGCCTGTCTCACCCAGCACGCAGCCAAAAGGCCCCAAACACATGAGGTGCAGATGTCACTCACTGCAGATACTAGCCACGAATATCTGTCAGCAATACAGATGATGTGGTGCACGTGCCAGCTGTGCAACATGACTGCACAAGGAAGTAGTCATCTAGCAGCTGTATACACATACCTGTGAAATATAACCCTGTGTGTGTCCGCATGTAGCGTATCAACTCCTAGATGAATGGGTTATGGCCCAAGCACACACACTGCCCTCTCCATAGCCCTACTATGACAAGCCTGGTGAGGACATCCAATGTGAAATACACATTTGGGAAAGTTGTAGCCCAGTAATCTCCATGGCACGTCCCATAACTGTGTACTGCTGTAGTGTGATAAACTAGTTAGGTAGGAGTTCTAACCCCCGACTTGGCAACTGTGGTGTGTGTTTGTGTGTGTGTGTGTCTGACTTTGTAAAGAGCAATGCTTTTAAGGTACACACACTCCCTACAATTCATATACTTAACTTGGCAAGGCTGCTGATGTCATCCACCTGGAAATACACCTCTGGGAAGGTTATAGCCCAGTAATCTCTGTAGCTTGTCCTGTAACTGTGTAGTGTGATAAAGTAGATAGGTGTTCTAATCCCAGACATGACAAGTATGTGTGTGTCTGACTGTCTGTGTAGAGAGCAATGCTTTTTAGGGTACTCACACTGCCTACAAGTCATATACTTAACTTTGGCAAGGCTGCTGATTTCATCCACCTAGAAATACACCTCCGGGAAATTTGCAGCCCAGTAACCTCTGTAGCATGTCCTGTAACTGCATACTGCTGTAGTGTGATAAAGTAGTTAGGTAGGTGTTTTAATCCCAGACCTTGCAAGTGCGTATGTGTGTGAGTCTAATCCCAGACATGGCAAGTGTGTGTCTGTCTGTGTAGCAATGCTTTTTAGGGTATTCACACTCCCTAGAATTCATATACTTAACTTTGGCAAGGCTGCTGATGTCATCCACCTAGAAATACAACTCTGGGAAGGTTGCAACCCAGTAATCTCTGTTGCGCGTCCTGTAACTGTGCACTGCTGTAGTGTGATAAAGTAGTTAGATAGGTGTTCTAATTCCAGATATGGTAAGTGTGGGTGTCTGTCTGTGGAGAGAATAATGTCTTTTAGGGTACTCACACTGCCTACAAGGCATATACTCAACTTTGGCAAGGCTGCTGATGTCATCCACCTAGAAATACACCTTTGGGAAG
The DNA here is from genome assembly GCF_019279795.1 of Protopterus annectens. Taxonomy (NCBI): domain Eukaryota; kingdom Metazoa; phylum Chordata; order Ceratodontiformes; family Protopteridae; genus Protopterus; species Protopterus annectens. Next base: position 779,943,232 of record NC_056736.1, on the reverse strand, counting down.
GTTGTAGCCCAATAATCTCTGTAGTGCATGCCATACCTGCATACTACTGTAGTGTGATTTAGAACTACGTTAAGGTTCCATCCCCACCCATGGTGGTTGTGGATGTTTTGTGTGTGTTACAATGTCTGTGTATAAAGCAATGCATTTTAGGCTAGTCACACGCAGTGCATTTGAAATGGCCTAGTTTGGCAATCCTGCTGATGTCATTCATTGTGAAAAACACCTTTGGGGAAGTGGTTATCCAGTAATCTCTGTAGTGCGTCCAATGGCAGCTCCATTCTGTAGTGTGATATAGACCTCTGTTAAGGGTTCTATACCCACACATGTTGGTTGTGGATGTTTTCTGTGTGTGTCACTGTCTGTATAGGGAGCAAAGCATTTTAGGCTAGTCACATGCAATACATTTCAAATAGCCTACTTTGGCAACCCTGCTGATGTCATTCATTGTGAAATACACCTTTGGGGAAGGAGTACTCCAGTAATCTCCATGGTGTGTATTATAACTGCGTAGTTCTGTAGTGTAATAAACTAGTTAGGTAGGGGTTCTACTCCCAGACATGACAGGTGTGTGTGTGTGTGTGTGTGTGTGTGTGTGTGTGTGTGTGTGTGTGTAACTTGCATCCTGTGTGGAGGTGGTTGTGAGTGTGTGACATCTGTGGACAATGTGGAGCGGGTTTTGCATATCCACCATACAGGGATAATAGGTGTGACATACCTGGGGTGAAAAGCCATACCCATACATGTGACAGCAAGGCCACAGTTGGCAACCTGAGCTTTACACAGAGCTCACTGACAACCCATGTCTCATACACACACACACATATGCCTAGGCAACAGCCAATATGTGGGTAGTACACTGCATATTGGCCACTGATAGTAACTATGGGGTGATAGTAGTGGGCTACAGAGGGCATGGCACTCTGTCCAATATGCATGTACATGCAGACAGTGCACCTTTCCCATGTTTCCCAATGGACACCTGCAACATGTGTGGTGCCATCACGTGACCCACAAAGGACATAACATGCCTTCCTACATATGCTGTATTGACAGATGCCACTGACACCAGGGAATGCCCTTAGCATGCTATCAATGTAGGTGCAGGGTAAACCTGCTGCCCATTACCAGTTCCTGCCACAGGTGGGCAAGACTGGCACATCTGATGAAAATCTGTGTTCACAACATGGGCCAGACACCCCAGGTACAGTTCCACATGTCACTGTATATGCATATGGGAGGTGTGCACATCCCAGACACCGTCCATGTCATGGACTATGGAACACATACATGGCAAGCAATGCACAGCATTGGCCAAACACAATGGGGGATGTAATCACAATGCAGACCATTGTCATGTGGCCTGATGCCATGGTATACCCATCGCCTAGCCTTGTACAGCCATCTGGCATAGTCGACCACCACACACCTGTGCAGACATGGACCCATGCAAGTGAAAACTGGCACCCTGTGTGTTTGTGTGTGTGTTGTATGGTGATTATGTTTACAACCACACTCCCTAAAACCCCCATGGGCATACTGTAGCATGTTGTCTGATGTCAGACACCTCCCCATACCCTTTGCCCATACAACCCTGTATGACCCATGTGGTGCATGTGATACCTGCACAGTGATGTGTTGTGGCAATCGCACTACTGATGAGTTGTAATCTTTGCCCTGCCAAGTGTGTCAATGTGTGTGCTTCCCTGTGAGAGTGTGGCTGTGTTGATGCTGGCACCTGTTCATGTGGACAGGCACATGTACGTCACCTTCCGTTTAGCTACCGTATCCAATTGCAGGTGTCACTCACCATCACATATATGTTCTGAGGACTATACAACAGGTAACCCATGTGGCACATCCAATAACTGCATAGAACTGTGATAGCACATAGTTGTCAGGGGTTTGATACCCTGTGTTGGTAGGTGTATAACACAAACATGCCTAAGTTTTACTCTCCCACCCCTCCCTGACATGTCTTTGCCTCTGTCCACCTCACCCACTCCCTCTCTGGTGGATGTGGAGACCTACACCTGCTTTGGTTAGGCAGCAGCATGTCTATTTTAAGTGATAATCATCATCAGCTGATGTCCTCTGCATGAATTTCAGCCCTCCCCTAGCTTACTGCATGTGGAACAGCTGTGGTAACATACCCATAGCCAATTGCATGAAACACACTCCAATATCTAGGAACATCATGTTGATGTTGTCCCTTTTCATTCACTGTGAGCAGGAACTAGATATGTTGTTTGGCAAACAGCATCTCAGATGGATTGGTATTTTACCTCTAACAACATACACTGTGGAAACAGGGCAACACACATGAGGGGGATGCACCTGACCTGACTACAGACTGTAAGTGCTGCTATACTGCATTTGGAGTAATGTTGGTTTAATAGTGTGTATGTGGATATGGCTGTCCTACATGTCTCAATACCTGCCATGTCATTTCCATGTTTATGAGAAATCCCCATTTGCAGGGTCATCTGCAGACTGGGCAGTGTGTTATGCCTTTGGTGCCATGTGTTACCCATGGAGCATCTATCTGTGGACTGCAAAAGGTAGTGTGAGGATTGCAGTCTGTAGATGGTAAAAGCCGTGACAGTTACTGACTTCATATCCTTCATAGGATATATGTTGCAACAAACCCCATTACAACAGTAAATGTATGAGGTTATCACATCAACATGTCAATATTGGCCTTGTGTATGTGCTTCCAGCCACAACTCTGTCAACCTTTGTACATATGTCATGCATGACGTGGTGCATATGTGCTGTACACCATGATTAGTGTCATCACATCTGATAACAAGCCAGTGAGATATCAGACTGCTACACATGTTATGTACGGTAGGGGTTATATTTCATGACATAACCTGGACATTCTGTGGATGTTTGTACAGTACTGAGGTCTGTGTATGTATGGTGAATGTCGACAGTGTGTGTATTGATAATATGTACCTTAGCCTGTGTATAGACTGTGGTAGATGTCATTGTTCTAGTTCCTGTGCTATCTGATGTTACATGCTGCTCCACTTTATGGTACCATTTTGGTGTACATGTTTGTAGGGCCATACACACACATATGCCATACCACAGACAGCCATCAGACCAAAATGTGTAGCAGCCCAGTATATGTAGGGTCAGTCTGTGAGTGGCACATATGAGGATAGTATTGAACAGATAGTCCATATACTGTAATATTATGCTAGCTTAACATGTGTAGCTGTGGCTGTGTTCACATTGGTTGTGGTTATGTAGTTTCACACAGGTGTATCTTACCCTGTGCTGTGACATGCCTGTAGAGCTTGCTATATCTGCAGGTACATGTGCATTCCCCCATAGGAGATGTAGGCCAGTGTTGAGCCAGTCTGCCTGTAGCCTGCACAGTGTATTGTTACAGGCCTAGCAGCTTAGTGTACTTACCCAGTGAGATGTCATGTGCAGATACTTGTCAGATGTACTGCTGCTGGGCCTCCCTTAACAGTCATGTATGTCAGACAGAGCAGTGGGATGCTGTACAGATGTATGTCAATATCTAGTAGGTAGTATGTGGCCATGGCACCCCTGTACCAGTGGTTATTATGTGTCAGGCCAGAAAGGGGTGTGTGACTACATAACCTATGGTGGCAAATGTATACCAGTCATTATACATTATACCCATTTACATGTCTGTCTACATCCATATTGTCAGGCAAGGTACACATGTTTTGCACTAAGGAGTTATATGTATACCTCTGGACTGTACAGATTGTGTCAGAATGTACATATATATTGGCCAATATCTCTGCTGCAGTCCACATGGGTATTACATGCTAGCAGCAGTACTTTACTATGATGTCCTTCGGATGTCTGCCAGCCAATGGCACACATGTTATAAGCAGATGTGACCTCCCACACACACCATGTCTGTGAAGACAATCCCAATGACAGTAGCAATAATCTACTAATGTACCTGGTCTGCATACCTGACATCCCCCTGCACTACAACTTTGAGACTATACAGGCTGGGGTAGGGCTACACTCCATGTCCAGGATATATGGTGGAAATATATGTACATATAATTATCCATATATATATATATATATATATATATATATATATATATATATATATATATATATATATGATTACACATGTGTAGTACTTCCAGTTACCACTGTCATGGCAATCACCTACTATAAATCCCTACGGCATGTGGGCTTGGTCCATTTAAATTTCCTGTGTGATGGACATCCTTTCTGTGTGTGGCATCAGTGTTACAGACAGCCAGTAGCAATACCTCTTACAGGAGAACCAGCACACTCAGTGCAGACACATATTTGTAGGAGGTTTAGGAACTATAGACAGAGTGTGAGTAGAGTTGTGTTATGCATTGTATATTACTGGTGAAACGGGGTGTGTGTGCACATACTAGTTTACCTTGGAATGCAGTCTGTCTGCATAGCTCACAACTGTGGGCCTGTCCTCTTGCTGGCCAGAGGTATGTCTATCATGTTCTTTCTGTCCACCACAAAGATCCTGTGTCAGCTAATTCACTGGCAGTGTGTGTGTGTTGAGTGCTATCAGTACATGGCTACATCCATTTCTGTTTCTAACCTCAATTCCTTGACTAAGGGAATGTTGCAGACTATCCTGTAACACCAGCAACTTGCTTAGTGTATGGCAACAGTTTTCCACATATGTGCCTGTGTTCCAGCCTCTGTCCTCCACCTACATACCACGCTTTGCACATATGACATGCTGTCAGGGGTTGTTCTGTAGTGGGCTGTGAGTATATCACACTGCCATTGCTGCCATCAGTCCACTGCTGTTGTATCCCCCACCCATAAGGTGGGGCTGGGGCTATATATGTATGGGCGTCACCTACACAATACATGTGCCCTTATGCACTCCAAAGGCCAGTGTATGTAACAGTGGTATATGACCCTTTATTATTGAGTCTAAGGGGGGAAGCACTATAAATGACCTAGGCTGTTTCCAAACTGTGGGAGTATCAGGGGTGAGATGCCTTAAGGTATCTGAATGTACTTCACCTATATTTACATTACTTACATAAATTGTGTTAATGCAAGCCTACTACCTCCTGCCATACAGACTGTTCTGTTTGTCATTGTTCTTGTGATACTGCCAGTTATGCCTTGTTATGTAACAGTTACAACCCATTTGGTCACATAACGTCTTTACCACCTAGTGATTTTGTACAGAGTGTAGAAAGAGGCTGCTGAACTATACGCCTGCATTACATACTGTTGATTGTTTGGTATCCTGTGGCCCAGTCTGTCTTCACTATTGTACAATTTGATGGGCTTGGCCTGGGCAGCAACAGTTGTGAATCTTTCCAGACTACTGTATTAGTATAACTGTTTCACAGTTGCATTCCTCTGTTTATATGGATGTCAGTGTCTGAACAGCTATATGACATGGCATATAGGACTGTAATAGTACACAATTAAAGGTTTTCCATTTCTGCAAACCTGTGTGTGGTGTTTTGCCTATGACCTCTCTGTGGGTATATCTTGCAGGCAACAATTGTCATTTGTATGGGTGGTCCATGCAGCGTCCAGTTGTTCAGGTGTTAAGTGTAGGCATAGTGGCTGTTCCATATTGTTGCACTTTCTACATATGTATCTTACTGTACATATATCTGTGTGTGTATGTGTAGTCACATGTATATCTACATATATATATATATATATATATATATATATATATATATGTATCCTGGGGATGTTGATGGGTTCCACATTTTACATTTCCTATGAGAGGCAGACTGCACTGCATGATATGTTACCAATACCAGCCTGAAATCATACAGGTGGGATGTAGTATTGTTAACATCTTGTGCCCATGTCATGTAAGGTTCTGGTTATGGGATCTGCAACAGTTGATAGTGTACTGCAGGGCAGACGTGTTTGGCTGTGGGGCGGTGCCTATTTGTACAAGACGTATAGTGTGTGGGGCCTCTCAACCCCATTAAAGGTGCATGTGGACATATGTGTTTTAGTTAATTTGCCATTGCTATCTACAGATGTATGGCCATATATACCTATATATATGTGTGGATTCACTACTGAATCCCAAAATAACACAATCCTGAAGACCTAAATACTGAGACTATAAGCCCAAAACCCCACATTACCGAAATATTAAAACCGCGAAATTCAAAAATCGTGAAAGTACTACATACATACAGCACACACACAAACATACACACAGCCTCCCCATAACCAAACAAACCACCCTACACTAAAGATAAGTGCCCCCCCACACCCCCTACTTTAATATTCTAACTCAGAGATTGCACAAACATACACACAAGGCAAACTCACACCCACACATTACAGCCCCTCACACACACACACACACACACACACACACACACACACACACACACACACACACACACACACACACACATCATAGTCACAACACACACTTACACAAACTAAAGCCCCTCACAAACACACTTACACACACACACATACGTAGCTAAACCACAACACCAGGAGCTCTAACTCAAAATCCCTTAACATCGGGATTTTGAATTTCACGCTTCTGGTCTTTCGGTAATGTGGGGGTTTGGCTACATGGTCTCGAACTTTTGAAATTCGAGATTTCAAACGTTCGAGATTCAGTAGTGTTCCCAGATATATATATATCTGCTTGCATATATATAAAACTATGTCCGTATATACCTACATAGATATATATCTGCGTACACATATGTAACTTGCTGTGTATATGTAGACATATAGGTGTAGACACGTATATGTGTCAATGTAGGCATTTGCATGTATATATGTTCATATACATTAATATATCTGTATATATTTTTAGAAATATATCTACATATATGTATATATATATATATATATATATATATATATATATATATATATATACATATATAGATATGTTGTATCTGTTTAGATATTAATATATTTACACACACATACATGTACATGTTGGTATACATTCTCTGTACTGTTGCATGACTGGACTGGATGATATGTTTCTGAAAACATCAGGTTTGTTTATATCTGGCATGGCTTAGTGGTAAATCAGTTTGTGTATGGTGTGCAGGATCTTGGGTTTGAGCCTTGCAAAGGCTGTTTATTTTGTTGCTGGGCAGAACAAGGGCCATTGGCTACAGAGGGATTAAGGCACTTTTTAGCAGTTGTTAGCGGGTTTGTGCAGGTTTGCGTGATGGTAAGCACTGCTAACTTCCAGTCATAGTTTCTTAAACTCATTTAGGCCATTATTGAATCCCCAAATTATGTTGATATTCTACAAAAGGGCCTTACAGAAACAGATACTTGGTGCCAGAGACATGGGCTCAAGCTTAATGCCAAGAAATGTATAGTTATCCCCTATGGAAAAATCATATACCCATGAATTACCACATAGGTGGCAGTACACTAAACATCGAAAGTGTGATGAGAGACTTAGAGACACAGGTGGACAGTGGTCCCACCTTTGATATCCACATCACCTCAACAGTCGGAAAATCCTTCTATGTGGCACACCTCATCACTAAGGGATTTTCATTCAGAAAAAAGGAGGTCATTGCAGGATCATAGGATCATACCACTGTACTCATTCCTCATTAGACCCATTATAAAGTATAACGCCCCATTTGGCATGTACCTCACAAGACATCTGCAACAGCTGGAAAGGCCGCAGAAATACCTCACTAAAAGAATCACAGGCCTATAGCCGATGCCATATGCTGACCGTCTAAAAAAACTCCAGCTATACTCTGTGGCATATCATCTACTCAGAGGTGATCTCTGCTTAACATACAAGGCCATGTCAAACCCTGAGCTGTTGCACATGCTCCACTTAAAGAAATCCCAATCTCTCAGAGCCACATGCTCCAGTGATCTAAACCTTGTCATCACAATGAACAAAACATGCTAGAGGGATAGGTTCCTTACTCAGAGACACCCCATACTCTGGAATAGACTGCCCATACATGTCAAGCAGAGTGCCTCCTTGGCCCTCTTCAAAAATAACCTTGACAATTGGATGGGAGATAGGAAATTCACCCCAGGGATCATGTCAGTCACCCTGCTAGACAGGAGTCCAAGTAAGTAAATATTGTGGGAAGTAATATCCAGGGAATTTTTATGTCTAGGCTTGTATAGGCCCTAGGGCCGATAGTCTAGTACCGACCTATGTACCTATGAACCTTTGAATTGCTTAACCTGTGTAGGCAGTGCTTACCTCTGTGCAGATGCACTTATACATGCTTACTAGTGCTTACATATGCTTACTACTGCTTATTTGTGCCTAAACCTGCTTACTAGTGCCATATTCATTATGACACTGACACTTCACATGTGCATTCCTGCAGTACTGTAGTTCATAACTATGTGTTATTTAGTGTGTTTTGTAACAAAAAAATTGGTTATAACATACTTTGCTATGTAAAATAGACTGTGCTGCAGTGAGACTAGAAATGAGAATGCCTGCTCATTAGGCAGATGCTCTGCCCACTACACTAGTGCTGTGCTGCTTCATTTGCATAAATCTTTCATAATTTCATACCCAACATCCACCCCCCCTGCTCCTCAAACACATCGTCACCCCCCCCTGCTCCTCCTCTGCAGCAATCATCCTTTCTCTGGGTGCAGGTTGGGTTTAACCACACCACTACACACTGCCCACTCTCCACTTTACGGGACCCATCACGGACATTGTCTCGACTCATGGATCATCAGGCTTTCCCAACCTTATAATCCGAGAACATATGTGCCCTGCCATTGCGAATCTGTGTAATGCCAGAAACTCAAATAGCCATACATTTTTGGGTTGTCCCGCAAGGAACATTCTTGTCTTTGTTTTTAGATTAGACTTAGTGGATCAACAATGTTTCTCCCACTGGTAATATCCTGCCTGTAGTTTGGGAAGCAGTGGTTTGTTTATGTTTTTTGTGTATTTGTTTGTATGTTTCACCTGTTTGGTTGGGGGGGATATCGCTACGTGTAACACGTATGTTGATTGAGCCCCCCCACCTTTATTGGCGGCGCCTGTGGTCATATATGTCATTCTTATGTGCTGTATCATATCTATAGATATATATCTGTGTATATACACACACACACACACACACACACACACACATATATATATATATATATATATATATATATATATATATATATACACACATATATATTGCTGTATATATATATATATATATCTAATGACATATAGATGTATGGATGTCTGCATATGTATATATCTATATGTGGATATTTATATATATGTATGTATATATATCTATATATATATATATATATATATATATATATATATATATATATATATCTATATAGGTCTACCTGACAACACCGATGCACTACAACACCGACAACGAAATAACCGACACCACATAACCGAAAGTTCACAAACATGAAACCTCACATGCCCGACACACCACAATCCCGACAATTAACAAACAAAACAAATCCCCTGTCCAAAAACACACACACAACACAAGCGCACCAAAATCCTTACAAACCCACACTAAACCTTACATACACAACTATCTATAACCTTAACCCAAACCCTAACCCTAAGGTCCGTCACTATCGCACAGTCATCTAACCCGCGCCCTAAACCTAACTCACTTAACCCACCCCTAACCCTAAAGACTGTCACTATCGCACACTCACCTAACCCGTGCCCTAACCCTAACTCACTTAACCCGCCCCTAACCCTAAAGACTGTCACTAGCGCACACTCACCTAACCTGCGCCCTAACCCTAACTCACTTAACCCACCCCTATCCCTAGAGTCCGTCAATATTGCACACTTACCTTACTCGCACCCTAAGCCTAATGTCCGTTACTACCGCATACTTACACAGCCTTTTCACATGTCGGTGTTTTCAGCGTTGGGGTTTTCATCCGTCGGTCATCTCAGATTTCGATCTTCTGGTGTCGGTGTTCTCAACGTCGGTGTTGTCAACTTTTGGTGTTGTCAGGTAGACCCATATATATATATATATATATATATATATATATATATATATATATACGTGTGTGTGTGTGTGTGTGTGTGTGTGTGTGTGTGTGTGTAAGACAGAGAGGGAGAGGTATATATCTATTTAGTTATAGATATATATATCTATATACACACACGCATACATCTACGTATTTAGCTACATGTCCTGTAATGTTGAATGGTATTGCTGGATACTATGTTTGTGGAAACATCAGGGTTATGTATATCTGCGGTGGCTTAGTGGTAAATCACATTGGCTATAGTGGGCAGGCTCCTGGGTTCGAGCCTTGCAGCGGCTGTTTAATTTATTGCTTGCCAGAATGAGGCCCGTTGGATACAGAGCGGTTGAAGCACTTTTCCGTAGTTGTCAGCTGGTTTGTGCGATGGTAAGCACTGCATACTTCCCGTGACATCTGCTTACACATGGTTAGCGTCACTAGTGCTTACTCTGTGTAAGCACTGGTTACCATCATGCAAACAGACTTGCACCTGCTTACTAACACTTATTTATCCTTACTACTGCTATATTTTAGACAGTAATAGTCTACTGGTTCTTGGGGAGATGGTGAATTTGGCAAGTGTATGGGGCTATCATTCATTACACAGTTTACTACTCCAGTTCACACATATATGTTATTTATTAGGTTATACAATTAAATATATTGATCATAACAGTGATTTGACATTGAAATGAAATGTACTGCAGTGAGACTCGAACCAGGATTGACTGCTCGTGAGGCAGATGCTCTGCCCACTAAAATTTTGTTATACTGTTTCATTTGCACATATCTTGCTTTTTATCCTCCTTTTGCTATTTAAGCTACATTAACCATAGCTAAGCGATGGGCAAACCCATGCACCTACAGTTTAACCTCATCTGTTTCATTAGCATATCTTTTTTATTTTTTTATTAACTATTGCTCTTATACATGTGGGGGGATGTTGATAGGGGTATGCGTACATCTATGGGCGGTCTCGCTCATTGTTCACTACCTTTCTGCAGTCCTTCTTACAAGCTCTGTGCAAGCCTAGGAGCTCGGTCAGCGTGCCTTCATTACTATGCATGGTGCACTGCCATATTGCTCCTAAATGGGCACTTCCATGCAGGACTAGGCTAGTCCTACATGGAAGGTTAGTGAATCTGGGGGAATGTCTTTTAAAATATAAAACAAATGTCTTTCTGAGAAAAGTTTAAAATTTACGGTAAATATGAAAAAAGAATAAAGGAAGAAATTGATAAATGGAACAGAATATTATTTATTACAATACTAATATTGTGGTAAAGAAGGTGTGTAGGACTATTATATAACTAAAATAGAAGAAATGAATATGAACTAGAAAAAAGTTAGAAAATGGCCATGTAAAATTATGGGTGAGACTAGATGAAGATTAAGGAAAATGGGACTGGAAAAAGAATGTACTAAAATGGTGTTGTATTACTGATGAAGATATAAAACACCGATGTAGACAGAATGGACATGGGGTTGTAGAACTATGTAGGTAATGTAAATAATATAAAATAATTTGAAAATTGTGTGTGTGTGTGTGTGTGTGTGTGTGTGTGTGTGTGTGTGTGTGTGTGTGTGTGTGTGTATGTGTGTGATTCTATACACACACACACACACACACACACACACACACACACACACACACACACACACACATATATATTTGCAAAGTGACCACTACTCTTTTTTTTCAGTAAGTCTCATCTGATCATATACATCCACCTGAACTACCATCAATATGGACATATGGGATTTCAGTTTAACAATCAGGAGTGCAGCTTCCCCCGCCCATTATATTGCATTGCAGTGTCAGCACTGGAACATTAATCCAATTACCTGGAGTGGTATTAAACCCCACAGCCTTCTGCTCTTCTGTGGTCAAAGGTGAATATGCAGCATGTTCAGCCACTGACACTGTTTATCCATTCTATAATCCTTTCTTTGCCAAATTCACATAGTCATTTAAATACAAGCATTTCAGTAATTTTGCTGTTTGCATCCTGTTGTCTTAATATATCTCAGTCCTTCTCATTGCCTATACCTAAAATGCTGTTAACATTCCATTACATAATTGATAAGGCAGCCATTCTGAAAGAAGATATTACTTTCACATATTCTGCATGATAGCATTTTTTTTAAATACATGCTTCTAACTTTTGACTTTCATCCACATATTAATGTTTAACAGTCTGATGATAAACGCAGTTGCAGCTTCTCTTCTCTGTTTAAATCTATACCACATTTCCCCAGTATTTTTGCTTTACAAAAAAAAAGATCTATGTGCATTTTCATTTTTAGCCACCAGCCCCATTTAACTTATAGCAGACATATAAAACTATATACTCTTTCCAAAAAAGGAAGGTACCCCTCCATGTAGGGGCAAATGCCCAAATAGACAGCTACACTGACAAGTTTTACCTATATTAAAGTTAGGTTTAATCATGTTGGAAATGCATGCAACAGCTTGTGCTCTCTCTCATACAAACACCTTCCATTCTTGTCCCACCTTTATTTTCATGCTGGATGTGAAAAAAAAAATAACTTGCATGCTGTAGCTAGCCTTAAAAAAAAAATACACTGGCTACCTTTAAACAGATACATTTGATTTTGTACTATGTTTTATACTGAAGTGAGAAATGCTGCTGGGAATGCAACTTTCGCAAAATTATTCTCTTGAATGTTCCAGACTTAACTTATTTTCAGTTAAGTCCGTATTTTGTCTCTCATGCAAATGCCACAGAGTTCATGATGTAGTATTTCCTGATTAATTGCATGCACCTCTAGATAGATAGACAGCAAGTGTCCCGCTGCACAGCTCTGCTTTTAGAGAAAAACAGTTAATGATTTTACAAACCAATGAAATAGCTCTGGTCTAATGCTGGGACAATAACATTTTATTCCCGTTTCATTTTCTAATCTGCTAGCTTAGAAAAAGAGGAAAATACACTTCCTCTCATGCATGCAGCATAAACCAAGAACATTAGTCTACACCTCCATTTGTATTGCACCAGGGGAAACTACCATAATTTGTTACGCACATTTGATCAGGAAATGTTCACATCTTCTCTCTGGAAGTTCAGTATCATAGCATTATACTGCTCATATCTAGCTTTTTTTCCTGTTTCAATATCAACTCCAGACACATTATAGTAAAAATGACTTTCTTACTTTAATATCACTAGCTTAAGCAAAATTCACTGTTAAGACTCCCCTACCTCATATTTAAAATACCTCTATATACTTACAGAGGTACTTTACAAAGTAACATGAAATTCACTTCAAAGATATTTATACATATATTGCAAAAATCACTTTTTACTTTGTAATTGCACCTCTACTCCCTTCATTACCCTTTTAAACATTGATAACAAAGTGGAAATTATGCTTTGGAGTCTTCCCACCAATTTAACGTGGTTCTCAAACTTCCAGACTTTTTTTTAGCAAATTCTGAAGGAAACAAAGTTCTCATGTCCAAGCTACATCTTATGGAAAAGACACTACAATTCTTCCATTTATTTCCTACTTTCACATTATTGCTGGTCATCTTACCACTCACCCCATCTCTGGTTGAGATCTATGATCCTCTTGATCTTTCTAGTAAACTTCTTTGTTTTTTTTTTTCTGTCATTCAATTTCCCTTTGGACAATGGAAAATATTTTACTGTCAGTTTCTGTCTGTGTGCTTTGCTATTGCCAGATGGATGATAATCAGAGCAGAGCCCCCTTTAACATGCTGGTTTACTCGTTGCATGGAAAACTTTTTTATTTTCTCCTTAATCTGTTCTGCCTCAAAAATATATTTGATTCCCCAGGAAAAAAAATACTCTGAAAATATCTCAATAATAGCAATTTGAATCTCAGATGCACCTCTCAACATCCTCTGATTGCAGGGATAAACACACTTCTCTTTTTCCTTGTGGCAGAGAATAATAATTTTTGAGAAACACTCTACAGACCCAATGTGTTAACAATTTTCCCTTCTACCAATTTTGAAAGGAGCAGCTCTTTTTACTGGTATGACTTTCTCTCTGCTACAATGTCTTGGCTACTTTTTCATGGCGATATATGGAGCTTAGACATGTTGTGCCCTGCCAATTAACAAATCCTGCTACGGAATATCAGTCCAGTTGTATATTTGTACTTCCATAAAATTAATGCAGCTTATTCTTGCAGTTTCTCTGAGATAGCAGAAAAATCTCAGGTTTTCAGTTTATACTCTGTTTTCTAACCCTGCTATTCTTTGACGCAGCTCTTGTTGAGAAGCATCATATTCAGCCAGTCTGTCCTACATCCTCTGATTTCTGCAGGTTTATCAGCTTATCTGTGTAGCTGTATAACGTTTATTCTATTATTTCTAATCTTTTGTTATTTGATCATATATATTCCACCAGTTTCTTGCTTATTTTAAATGTTCTACATGCACCTGATTTATTGTTTCCTCTAAATTGTCTGTGGCCATTTCTTATATCATAGGCAAAACCAGAACTGATTTTAGCTGAGCAGCTACAGGACTCTTCTCCACCACAGCTTTTTCTTTCCCTTTTCTAGCTGATTTCCTTTTAGTTTCTCTAGATTTGTTCTGTGCTGGCATACAGGTAGTATAGTGTCTAGCCAGTAGTTGAATATTCTCAAAATGTCAACCTCCACCAGTCTCTTCTCTTCTCCTACATTATTTACTATACATTATTTAAAAATGTGTATCAATAAATATGTTGTGTAACATCTTTCCTTAGTCCCTATTTTGAAGGAAAGACCATCATATATAAACAATATTAAAATGTTACACAACATATTTATTGATACACATTTTTAAATAATGTATTTTTAAGTATTATAATTTTATATTGAACATTCACACTATGTGTTGTAATGTATTCACTTTAATTGTTTGATTATTCGATTAATGTTTATGGCTTGATTGATAATTGTATTTAAGGAGAGAAATTGGGTGTTGTTTTGGTTTCAAAAAAGTCCTGTCATTTGATGGACGAAAGTACTTAGCAGATTTTATTGCATTTTGTCAAATAAAGTGTGGTTTGACTGCTTAATGTCAGCCTCAAGTGGATCACTGAGTGGTATTTTTGCTTTCTGGATTGTTTGTATCCACTTTACATGCTTTGTTCTGCTACTAGTCATTTGTTTAGCATGGTAGTGATCCCTGAAGGCCTGTGGTGATAGAAGATACAGCTTTCATCACTTATTTACAACTGCTTTTCAAGGATTTGGAGGATGGAAGGGTCAAATGGACTGAATTCTGTGCTTAACAGAACCAATGGTGTTATTTGTATGAGTGACCACACAGTAAATGGAGAGGAAGGTAGCCTTACACAACTGATTAAACTACTGACTGCACAGTACAATCAAATTCAGAGTTCCCTCGATAGACTTTAGTTCCCAGCAATCCTAGCGATGAACTCTCAGTGTTCCTTACCATTCACTTCCGGATCAGGAGAACAAAGCAGAAGTCAAGGAATATTTTTTCCTTTTACCAACAGTTTATCCATGGACAACATCCCATCTGGGCAAAGAATGGACCTGAGACTGGAAACCAATAACTGGGCTACACAGTTTGAACACTGGTTAAACAAATAACTTGTTTTCACCAATGAGGATCAACCAGTTAGACCACTGGATGTACAAATAAAAGTACAACAACTTGAAATGAAACTCTGCAAGGTACGTAACCTTCAATGCAACAGTGCTTACCATACTGAATGTATACGAGTTCACAGTGTTCCTAAAGGTCTAAGAATATTTAAATTTCCAAATGGAATTGCTGTGGGACAGACAGAACTGGATGAAATGTTTGCCATGTTTGAGAGACATGGCATGGAACTTTTGCAGTTTATTGTTTAAATTAATGATAGCAAGATTGAAGGATTGTTGGGAGAAATTAATGACTTGAGTAATGACATTTTGAATGATGCTAGTTTTAATAATTTTGAGAACAAGTATGATAATATTTTTGATAGAATTGACCAACAAGTGAAAGAGAACTTTGTTCGCAAGCAGAAAAAGCTTAAGAGAGATGAACAAGATTCTAGGCAGAAGGTAGCTTACCCACTCCCTAAAAGTTATTTTGTATTTCACAAGAATGGTAACAACACTTTTGGGGTGAAATGGGACACATCTATGGGCAAACCTGGACAGAAAAAGAGTGGTGGATATTTACATTCAGCACATTACAATTGTGAAGGGGTGAAGTATTTGAACAGGAATACCAATTATTACTTTGACCCAAAAGGATACTTAATAAGAATAGACAGAATTTTTTAGTTCAACCACGAACCCCGAAGGGGAAGAACCAAAGTGGACAGAGGAATTTTTGGAGCAACCAAGGTTCCATACTGGGTCCCCTCCTCTTTAATATATTTATAAACGACTTCCGCAATTCTATCCCTTTCTCAAATATCATCCAATACGCAGATGATTCAACTATTATCTGTTCTGCCACATCCATCCCTACACTCCTAAAGCTTACACAAGATGCATTCTGAACCACTGAACAATGGATGAAAAAAAATCACCTAGCGCTTAATGCCTCTAAAACCAAATTAATGGTATTTACTCCCTCTAAAATCACCTCTTTCAATACAAACACATTCTCTATCACTAGCCATAACAACACATCTCTGGAACTGGTGTCAGAGGCCAAATTACTAGGGGTCCAAATTGACAGTCAGCTTAAATTCAATTCCCACCTCCAACTAAATATCAAAAAAACCCATCAAAAACTAGGCATGCTCTACTGACAAAATCGTTATCTTACACCCTCCACTAAAATCACTCTCTCTACCTCATTTCTTATCTCCTCCATTCTCTATGGAGCTCCACTCCTAACTAATCTACAATCTTCCCTTAAAACACAACTTTCCTCTTGCTACAACAAAATCGCCAAGTTCACTACCAGCCATATGTCCTCCACCCACCACTGTTCTTCTTTCCACAAACTAAAATGGCTAGAACTACCCAATCATCTCACCTATACTCAACTTACTCTTGCACATCAGCTCATTTTCAACCCTCCCTCTGTCCCTCCCTTTCCTTTGCCTTTAAAATGCATCTACCTGACAGAGTACTAAGGTCTAACAACCAAAACCTAATAGAATTGTACAAACCAACTTGTCCCCCAGGTAAAAATCTCCTATCCTGTGGTCTAGCACGTCTCTGGAACTCTCTACCACCATCCATTCATACCACCTCTAACCGCTTTATATTCAAAAAATCTCTTCATTCACATCTAGTATCCCAGTGGGAATGCTCCTGCTCCCACCCCACATAACTTACACTGGCAATATCCATTTTCTTTTCTCTCCTAACTCATACATCCTTCCCTTGTACTTTCTAAGCTATTTACAAAAAATGCATTAGAATGTACTTCTTAAGTGCAAGCTTCCTAATATGTAATGGCTTCTTAGCATTTATACTGTAATGTTCCTTTTTTACTAGTCTGTATCATCTGTAATGTTCTTCAACTAGTCTGTGCTATTTGTAATGTTTTGCTCTAGTCTGTAACATTTGTAAAAATTGTAATCTAAAACCTAATGTAACCTTGCTTGTTTTTGAAGCTTTTCTCCCCGGGACTCCATTGAAAATGGGTTCATCTTGGCCCAATGGACTATCCTGGTAAACCAAGTGCAAATAAATAAATAAATAAACAGCAGCTGGAACAAGTTTTGAGGAATGTTAACAAAGATGACCAAATAATTTCAGTTTTGGGGGAAAAATGCTGAGTTTAGTTGTTTTAATATTTTAACTACACCGAAATGGAAATTACGAAAATTTATTTTTCACTTTTTAAAAAAGGGTTCAAGTTTGTTCCAGGTAGGAACACAGATATTTCTAATGTTCTTATTGAGTTGAAACTATATACTAGAAAAATGAGGCTTGGAACAGACCATTTTGTCTTGGGGCATCTTCAAGTGGGAGAAGATAGATTAGCAGGAATTAGGAATAAGGGGAGGATAGGGTTAAATGGGACGGAGGGTTGTTAAGGAGGAAATGAGGTAAGGGTAGGGAGGGGCTTAGAGGATTTTGTCAAGTGTAACTGAGGTAGGAGTCACATTTTGGAGTGAACTTGCTGCCCTCCCGCAATTCCTCTTTTTATTAGTGGGATTGCAGTTATTTTCATTTGGGAAGGCGGATAAGATGGGCAGGCTTTCCCTCTTCTGTTCTCCCTCTGGTGTTGGATGTGCAATTCAATAAGTTGTGAAGGAAAGTGAGTGGTTGCTCTGTTGGATAACTTAATAAGCAAGCAGAGTTGCTTACTTGGATGGTGGTGTAATTCAATAAATTGAAGGTGAGTGGGAACGCTGCCTTGTTAGTGCAAAGATAAGTGAGCAAGTGAGGGAGCTGCTTATCAAGGGGGAGTGTTTATGTTTTTGTATGGTTATTTTATGTTTTTGTGCATATATGTTATTATCGACTGTGTCACATTGGTTGAAATTTATCCTTTTTGATTAACAACCAGGTTTATGGAAGTTTAATAAAGGTCGTCAACTGTCATTCAGTGTTGTGTGTTTATTGAAGTGGACCAGGACAACTGAATTTTCAGTTATTTTTTAAGGACTTTCATTAAGAAATTGGAGGAACTAGGAACAAATTTAGATGGAAAAGCATTTTTATCCCCCTATTGCATTCAACTCTAGCTAGTTTTGATAGAGTATGTATGCAGGAGATTTATCAGGATTATCACACCAACAATGAATGTTTTTATAATATGACGAAAGATGAAGCTGCATTGTTGAACTGTATAAGGGAGAATGATAGGATAAGTATTATGACACCGGATAAATGGGGAGGGATTATGACTGTGGATAAGAATGATTATGTTAATGATTTTTAAAATTTGTTACATGACACTGACAAATATGAAACACTGTTAAGGAGTGAAATTAACATAGCACATCGGAAGTTGCAATTATTTTTTAGATGACAGTTTATTGCAAGGTAGTATAAATGAAGAGCTGTTTGATTTTTTTTTTGAAAAATGAGCAGCCTTATATTCCAACAGATTTTGGAATTCCGAACGTGTATAAAGATATTACCGACCCACCTTACCGGCTAATAATGGAAGCACACAATAGTTCTATTTACTCCCTAGGGGTATTTGTAGATCATTATACCCCATTGGTTACATATTATCTGATTCTTTGGATTTCTTTTCTATAATTAAACAGGATATTTACATCCACACTTGTGGTTTCTCTACTATTAATGTAATGGATTTATTTGGCTCTATACCTTATGAGATATATTTAGAACCGTTTTTTGAAGCTTTAGTGGAATTCTCTTCATTGAATGCAAATTTAATAAATTTTATTATGGAAGTGATGGAAAAGATATTGTTTAATAATTTCATTACATTTGAATATGAGTTTTTCAAACACACTAAAGGGGTAGTGATGGGCTCAAGTTGTGCCTCTATATATGCGGATTTAGTCATGGTATCCTGGGAAAAAAGATATGTATTTAACTCTGGGTTTCAGAACCACTGGCCTTGTTATTTATGTTACCTTGATTACATTTTTATTATGTGGAATGTTGAGGTAACAGTGGTGAAAGGATTTTTTGAACACATAAATAATGTGTACCCTTATTTTAAATTTACACACACTTTCTCCCAGGAGTCAATCCATTATTTAGATGTCACCATGACTAGGGACACAGATAGGAGTATTTTTACATCTAAGGTATTTAGGAAGCCTACATACTCCAATAGTTGTTTAGTTTTTAGTAATAATCAACCCCTTTATGTAAAAAATAGTGAGGGAGCAGATACGAGGAGCCAGAATGTGTTCTGACTTTTAAGAGAGAATTAGGAAATCTAATTCATATGTTTGTAGCAAGGGGTTATCCTGAGGAATGGGTTTGTGATATAGGGACTGAGATTCTCGAGGGGTGGGGTACTAAATATACCCCCTGTTAGGTAGCCCCCAAATGGCTGATAGTCATTATTCACAAAAAAGTAGTGGTACTTTTTCTAATTCTATGGTCACATTTTATGGACCCTTTGGGAAAATGGTACAGAGTATAGTGAGTAAGAATTGGGTAATCTTGAAAGGTAACAGTGAAGTGAGTACAGCATTAGGGACTACACCTTCTTTTGTTTATAAAATGGGACATAATATGAAGTACCTATTGGAACATCCCCACCCACTAGAAGTACAGGTAAGTGTACCATGAGATGTGGGGCATGCAATTATTGCTCTTATGTTATGATGGAGAATAGTATTTTCATAGGAAACCCTCTGCAAAAGGTGGATTTAGTAGGGGGGGGGGTTTGTGGAACCAAGGGTCTGGTGTATGTGCCATATGTCAGGGGTGTAATGGATTTTACATAGGAAAAATAGAGAGAGCACTACGTAAATGAATTTATGAACATATTTATGCCATTGAAGCAAAAAATATGAATAAAGTCTTATATAAACACACTTTAAATTGTGATTGTTATACTAGATTTTATTGTGGGATTTTGGAGGTTATTAAAAAAGACTGCAGGGGTGGGAACTTTGAAAATAATATTGAAAAAAAACGAATTAAGGTGGCAACTGAGACTGAATGCCACGTACCCCCCTGATCTTAATGAACATCTTTCCTTAGTTTCTGTTTTGAAGGAAAAAGCTTCAGCTCTACAAATGATACTAAAATGTTACACGACATATTTATTATATATATTTTTAAATAATGTATTTTTAAGTATTATAATTTTATATTGAACATTCACACTATGTATTGTAAGTGTATTACACTTTAATTTTTGATTATTCAATTAATGTTTTTGGCTTGATTGATAATTGTATTTAAGAAGAGAAATTGGGTGCTATTTTGGTTTTGAAAAAGTCCTGTAATTTGATGGATGAAAATGCTTACCGGATTTTATTGTGTTTTGTCAAATAAAGTGTGGTTTGACTGCTTAATTTCAGCCTCAAGTGGATCACTGAGTGGTATTTTTGCTTTCTAAAATGCAATGGAGACACAGCTTCATTACACAGGCTTCCCTGAAACTGACTAGCCCTGTAGAATAAACAGTTTGTTGCAGGATCATTTTTCAGACAGGACCTAGATGGCTGTATTGCCCCCCCATAAAATTCACCTAATGTTTGATTAGCCCAATGGTGAATGCTAGCATGGTGTAAATGGTCACAAGACTCAATCTCCTTAAAATTCCCATGAATACCATTAGTTCTATAACATCAAAACTACAATGTCCACACCCAAACCAATAATATAATAGATTGTGTGTCTGATTGTTGAAATCCTGGTCCCACTGCCTAGACACATCTGTAAGGGCAGATCAGTATACCTCTGTCATAGCTTATTACCTGTTCTTAGCATGCTACACAGCATATAAGATTATCCGGAGTGAGGAAGCAGGCAGGCTGGCCATCACTGCTGGGCCCGACTATCAACATAAACAACATCAGAACCAGTTGCAACCTCAAACAAAACATTGGCTAGTAATGATTCTGATGGCACTGGACTGCAATTGCAAACAGTGACTGCTTTATGCCTCACCATATGGTGTTGTGCACAGTAAATGATAGCACAGGCAAAGTGGCAACACTTTATTCAACCAGAATGGGTCCTGACATGTAAACAGTGACAGAGCCATCCACCACCTCTGGATGATGTGTATTTTAGGAACAGAGCACACCATGTTTTAAGCAGTTGCGGCATGGGTACAGTGTGGTATCACTGACAAACAGATGTTGGCCTGGCTATTCAGATCATGAATGGATTGGACAGGGATAAATGTACAGTGGAGACTACAGATATTCAGGTTACTGGGTTAACTCACTGGTTAGTTTTACAAGTAGACATATGCAGGTATGTAGCTGGTTATGTAACACAACAAGGTCGGGTCTATATTAGAACAGCAAAGAGGCATTTAATCGAATGCCTCTTCATCAACACATAAACAGCGAATGCACTAAAAAGTGAATGCTCAGAACACCGGTTTCTTTCCCTGGGAAAGAAATCGGTAGCACTAACACACACACTTTCAAACATTACAATGTTGGGTCTGTGCCCCCCACACCACCCAACATGGGGGGGCTGTGCCCCCCACACTCTCCCTAACTAAATATACCAACTCTGAGATCGCAGTCCAGTGAGGAAACGGGCAAAAACACAGGGAAGGCCAAGCAATTTCTTTCCCATGGAAAGAAATTGCTGTTTTGAGCATTCACGCTTTAGTGCGTTCGCTCTTTATGTGTTGACGAAGAGGTGTTCAATTAAACACCTCTTCACTGTTCTAATATAGACCCACAAGGTCCACTGTGAGCTGTAAGGGATGGTCCTTCCTTGACAGCAGGTGAAGGTGCTCACGGGGCCACATGGATAGCACAGAAGGCAGGAATATGATGACAGAGAGGTAGGTATAGCTGTCGCCAGCAAACTAGCCTATTAAGACTAACCCAGTCAATGAAGGATAAATAAAATAATAATTAATAAGAAATATTTTAGGCAGATGATCACACTATGTGAAGACCAGCCAGACAGTGATTGGACTACTTAGATTGTGCACATCTGTTCTTCGCAGGCCAACACAGGCCAGACAAGTATTGCTATCACATATCAAGTAGTGTTAGCATTGCCTAGTCCCAAGCATAGGACAATGGTGTAATACAGCCTACAACTGATTGGTAGAGTGGCAGTCCCCTTTCATTGGTTTGAAATACTTTACATTCATAGGCCTACATGTGTACAATTAACATAGTCTTCTGTTGTAGGTGTATGTCGCAGGCAGACATAGTACAATGCACTAGTGCTACCATACCTACATTACTGTTACAAAATTCTACCCACAGGCTAATATTCAAAGGGATATGACACTCCTGCAATACTGCTTGCCTGGCTCTGTGGATCAGGTGGATGGAACCCCTACTGCAATCTGGGTTCGATTAGTGGATCTGGCTCAGGAGGAATTGGGAATTAATGAGTGCTTGAGGATGACATAGACTTTCCTCTTGACTTCTTAGCTCAGGGAATTTTGGACAAAGTCAAACATAATGTAGATGAAGATCGAAAATCAGGGATAATTTAGTATTGGTGTAATTTGCTTAAAAATCTAATTGAAATGCGTTTTGCCAATAGGAAAGTCTAATGTTTGGCATTACTGACTGACTGTAATCCTCAGCAAATTTCTAGAAAATCAAAATATGAGGCAAAATCAGGGGCATTCTGCAAAATATTGGACAGTTGAGATGTACAGACATAGGAAAGTGAAACTTCTCCATTACAGACCAGGAAAAACACGTATTTTGCTTGAAGAGAGGGGGAAGGGCTCCTTATTTGCAATGTTTGTAGTGGAAGTGAGAGTCAGTCAGCACAGACTGTCTATTGCACATGGGAAAAATATATGGCTAAGTAGAAAGCCCCCCCCCGTAACCACCTGTAATGGCTGCCTAAAAGACTGCATCTCTCACCTGACCCTTGCCCTGGTGATGAGGAACAAATGGGTTAGTTGGCTGGCAGGGCGCTGATGGTCAACAAGCAGCAGGGGTAAGCAATTTGGAAAAAAAAAATGCTTAGTACTTTAACATATATATCTGTGTGATTCTTCTGTGCTCTGCCCTGTGGAATTGCTGCTTTTGTGCTGTCAGATAGTACATCCAGGTTGCTCAGATATGCCTGAGTTTGGTGCATGTCTTGGAATGTAATATATTGTATGACCTGTTAAAGTCATTAATATATACTATTGGCACCATATATGTGCTAATAAGGCTAGACTCCACTGGTGTCTATAAACATCACTATGGTTCACAGAAGTGCATCTCTGACATAATGCACACACATGTTCTTTGGCTTGTCAGTGATATACTTTGCATGCCTTCTTGTGCAGACAGGTTGTGTCTGTGCATGTGTCACACCATGCTGTGATGCTAACATATGCTACATGTAATTCAAAGTACCCTGTAAGGTATGATTCTCAGGCTGGCATTCTTTGTTGCTGTAGAGTTGTTGTAGTGATGGCTGCCAGTACTAGTAACTCAAGGACAGCACTTGGCTGATGTGTTATGGACAGCAATATAATGCTATTTCTCCTGATAGCCAGTCAAGAGTGCAGCTGTTGTGAATTTATGGAGGTCTTTTCTATAAGGAGATGTCGGATATGACCTGGAATGTCAGCTGACCAGAGCAATTAGCATTTTCCTGTACAAGTGAGCAATGTATGCAGTGGTAAAATGACCAGTACCACCACATTGACAATCTCTAAGCATGAGAAGCAGAGGCAGTCATGCCTTGAGTGGTACAGAAAGCACATGCAGCTCTTCATACTGCACCCTGTTCTTTCTGTCTCTTACAGCTATGTTTCTAATTAAATTTGCTTCCTCCTGGGATATATCAGGTTGGCTGCTGAGGGTGACTGTACGATGTGTGTGCGGTGATTGAAAAATGTAATGTTACAACACTGTTTTGTTTTGTGAGGTATAGCACATCCTGTACCCCTGTTGGTTATTGCCACCATTTAATGTTTCTGCTTCATTGGACATAACTGTGATAGGAATGTATCTGCACAGGGCTGTAAACACCATCTGTGGCTTCTGCTTGCTTGTATATATATATATATATATATATATATATATATATATATATATATATATATATATATATATATATATATATAGATAGCTATACCTTTGCACTGTAATTTGTCTCAGTCACACCTGTATGTGATATGTCAGGGACTGCATATCCTTTTTGTCTTTCAGCATGAGCAGAGTTAGAGGACAACACTCATGGCTGCTATAGGAAGCAACAGAGATTTATGTCTTATCAGGGTTGATGGCATCCTCTTTCCATACATGATATCTGTATAGTGTACCAGCTATAGGTTCTCATCACTAATGGCACATTTCTCTTTGTGTTTACTTTCTGCAGGTTGTGATGGACTGTCATAGCTGCATGTGCATTAGCTCCCACATGCTGTTTCTCTGGCCAAAGCTAGAGTTACTAGGTGTGTTTCATAAGAATGGTTCCAGCCCATCCCAGGAAGATAGCCCATCTAAATCAGCTTCCTAAGCTTGACTGAAGCTGGATGATGTAGAGGAGACACGAGTTTATCAAGCAATGGCATGCTGAGCTGTCATGAATGAACCCCTTATTCAGCAATGTTTGGACTAACTAGACAGATGTTGTCCTATTGAAATGTTGATACATGAAATGTTTTCTACCAACATGCTGAAAAAAATATGGGAAATGCAAGAGAAGAGAGAATCTTGAACATCACTCTTCTCTTTTAAACTTCTTTTTTACAGAGGAGGCAAGCCCCCCCCTACAGCTTTCAATGTAGGTGCACCCCCAATCTTATATATACCAACTCTGAGAATGCCATACCTTGGAGAAAGGGGAATATTCCAAGAAATTGCCATCTTGGACATAACATATGTAAGTCCATTTTTTAGCCACTCAGTCTCCATGCTTTGGGAATCACTCTTGTCGGTCCTGATATTTCAAGTGGTTACCCTAGACAGGGTATTCTTTGCCATCAAGTCATCAGAGGCAGGTGTGGTCCATGTCACTGGCCAACCAAACAAGGGAGCCCGCAGGATTTTTTGCAGGGGGGGTGCAAACACAAGCCCCGCCCACACAGCCCCACCCCTCTGTTGCCCCGCCCACTAAGCCCCACCCCCATCCCCTGCCCATGCAGCCATTCCAGTGTCCCATTACTTGGCTATTTCTCCCCATTTGTCATAGACACTGTTCAAATCAATCAGTGTGCATACTGTTTTATGCTTTACTTCTACAATGATTACAGATATCTGGATTTCATTTACAACTTTTATTTCAAATTTTATAGCACAAACACTGATAGACATTTACTAAACCTAAACAAAGCAATAGTCTTACAATGAAAACAAACAGCATTAAAACTTCTCTACCTTTGAAACCCACATTCAGAAACAGCATCGAAACCCACATTCAACGAACATGCATCTGGCCAGTGGCAGGGTAAGTTTACCTTTGGCCTGTTTCCAAATCATAGGCTCCTTGCACACATTTTTAGAACCATGCAAAAGTTATTTGATTCACCTTCCTGACTGTATTAATTATACTACATAATAATTGAATTATATCCCTTGTATAATACAGCACCACTTGTTAGAGTGCGTTTTAAATTTATAGTTCTGAGCATTTTTCCTTTAAGCAATGAAACAAATCATATGAACCAATAATGACAACCTGCCCAATTCAGAACATTTCAACCATAAAGGGCCACTCAAACGTCTGTCATATAATCCACCAATATCAATCAATATGCAGAATCTCTGCAGAAGTAAAAGTCATCTGAATAATTCCACATTAAAGAGATCTGAAACCAATGAAGAGGTTGTTGCTAGAAAAAGCTTTATATTTCAGTGTTTCATTTACAAATTCACTGCCTGTTGCCCTTGAAGAATAAATTGCCTGTGCTACATTAAAATAAATGGTAAGTTGGTATATTGCAATAGGGAATGGGTGGCAGGCTGAAAAACAGGTTCATAGTTATTAGGTGTCTCATCCAAATGAGGACATACTAAGAACAGCAGTACCATACCCCCTTAAAATACAAATGTACATGCTGTAGGAATAGAACCTACAGCCCTTTGCATCAAGATGCTTCCTACTGTCCTAACACTGCTTTAAAATTCTATACCACAATAATGATACCATTTGCTAAACAAAACAGTTGCACATTTTAAGCAGACTTAGCATGAGCAGCATTAACCTTTGCTTCCCTTGAAGCTCATAATTCCTTGAAAATGCACTTGAAAATAAATTCCACCTGTTAGATCTAACTAGGGAATTTCTCTCTCCCTCTCTCTCTTTGAATCTGTCACACACACCTCAACTTCTTAGTGCAAGAAATACATAAATAGATTTTTTCAAAGTTACAACAACTTTAAACTGTGTGTGACCATGGTGTGTGTTAGTTTTTGACAGAAAGGTATAAAGGAACTCATGTCTATGTATATAGTTGAATCTCTCTGTACTGAAGTACTCCCTACCATGATGCTGCTTTAATAAATAGTGTGTTTGCATTCAGAAACTGTTACAGCTTTTATACTGAATTTTATAGCTACATGAATTAGAAAATAACCAATTTCCTTTTCAGAGCCTAAGCTAAAAAGTCCACTCCTTACAAGCACTGCTTCCCCTGGAAAACATCTGTATATGCATCATCACAGAGACCTAGTTCAAGACCGATGACAGCACTCCTTTAATGCAGGATTTCAATACCTGCCACAAGTTCAGGCCTACCACCTTAGATGAAAGGGTGATGGTGTCTACATATTCTTAAAGAACAATTCATCTCCAGACTTGCTAGGTGAGATAATGACGTGGAATTCCTCTGCATCCAACTTAGCATTAACAAAACTCCTTACTGTGTCATACCTAACTCTCTATGTACCCCATCAGTCCATATCTCCTACCTAACTAATATAGTGTCCCTATGCATTAAGCCAACAACATTATTCTAGGAGACTTCAATCACATTTTCTTCCAAAATTGCCATTTTGAGGAGGGATTATTAGGGGAGATCAACATTTTGAGCCAAAATTGGGGACAATGAAGAGGTTTGGATATTTCTAATTCTACAAAGCGATTTGCACATACCTCTCATCCTCTTAATGCAGGAAATCAGGACAAGGCCAAATATTGGGAGAACATACAAACACTACTAAAAATTGTTCTTGTACAAACTTAAGACAAGTGATAGAATAGCAGGTCTTGCATTAGCATACATTTTTCTGAAGGTTATGACATCTGAAACTCAATGTCCATCATTTAGTGACTTAATTCCTAAATTATTTGCTAGAAAATCACAAATTGTATGAGGAACAAACCAAAAATAAGAAGCAAATATCTATTCATTCTGCAAAAATATGGACAACTGAGAGGTACAGTTCAATCGGGGCTGTCTGAGATTGCTACCCCCCTCACAAAATCATGGTCGAATGGAGCCTCCCCCCTGCAGCCATTCCAATGCTGCATTCCTTGGTTATTTTGCCCCATTTACCATAAGCACTGTAATGTGCATACTGCTTTACTTCTGTGATGATTTAGATTTCATTTGAAAGTTTTATTTTGCATTTTGCAGCACAAACCCTAATAGATATCTGTTAAACAAAGCAATGCAGTCTCACAATGAAAATAGACTTAGCATTAAAACTTCTCTGCCTTTGAAACTCACATGCATTGAAACAGCATTGAAACCCACATTCAAAGAAAATATATTTTGCCAGTGGCAGATAAATATTAACTTTGGGCTATTTTCAAAATCATAGGCCCCTTGAACATGAAACATACACATGCTCTTTGATACACCTTCCCAACTGCATTACATTATATTCCTTGTACAATATAGTACAGTTGTTAGAGGGCATTTTAAATTTATTGTTTTGAGCATTTTTCCAGTAAACAATGAAACAAAATGCATACACCAAATGACAAAACTGCCCAATTCAGAACATTTCCATCATAAAAAGTCTACTCAACCTTCTATAGTCGACCAGTATCAGTAAATATGCACAATCTCTGTAGTAGTAAAATCCACATTAAAGAAATCTGTAACTAATAAAGAGGTTGCTGCTAGCAAACAACTTTATATGCCATTGTTTCATCTACAATAAAGTACCTGTTGCCCTTGAAGAATAAATTGCCTATGTTGCATGCATTAAAAAAATAAGTTAGTAATACCACAATAGAGAATGGATAGCAAACTGATAACATGTTCATAGTTACTAGGTATCTTTGCCAAAAAGGACTGCAGCATCCACCCCTTTTATAACACAGTACAGTATCAGCAATGCATCTATCTACTGTGGGAGTAGAACCCACAACCTTGAGCATCAAAAGCAAATACATTAGGTGTTGTGCTATTAACAATTCAAGCAGACTAAGCATAAGCAGCACGAAACTTTTGTTCCCCTGCAGCTCTCAGCTCCTTGTAAAATCTACTTAACACTCAGCTGTGTCTCTGAACTTTGCAGCACAAGAAATCTGGAAAAAGCCAAAATTTATTGGGGGGGGGGGGGCAAAAACCAGGGACACATTTTAAACATTGTTTGTATAATGTTGGAAAGTTGCTAGAATAAAATGCTGCATTACCACCATATATTTCACTGCCACGTCTTGAACCCAGGGGACCCTGTGCAAAAAGAGCAACATACCATTATGCCAAATAAGCTGTTTTGTGAAAGAGGAAGATGGAAACTTAAATGGCTACCATCTAGTGAATTCAGTTCTCACCATAGCACAGCTGTCAACCTCTTAGCACAAAACACCTGAACAAAGCCAATAATGGGTGAATACAACCCCCAAACATTCAGTGAATTCAGTTCTCACCATAGCTCTCATCAATCTCTTAGCAAAAAACAACCGGACAAAGCTAGTAATGGGGGAATATAGCCCCCTGCCCCCAAACATATTCGGTTCTTACCATAGCTCTCAACCTTAGCACAAACCTGGATGAAGCCAATAATGGGGGAAGACAGTCCCAAAAATAGGGACAAATTTCAAATAACCATCTTATACACTTAAAAAATTGCTAGAATAAAAGCTTTTGTGTTACCATGCACTTTCTGAAGAATATGAAGTCTGATATTCAAATGTGTGTCATTTTTAACATTTGTTAACCAGGAACGTCTGACTTGGAACAAAAGCTAACTTTTAGTAGGTAAGGCACCCCAGCCAAGAATCAAACCAAAGAACATGTAGCTGTCAGGCAACACTGCTACCACTGCATCAATGCACTACTGGCTTTGCAAGGGCACAAAAATACAGAAACCACAGATTTTATGAAGAACAGATATTAAAATGCATCCATTCTACACTTCCTTTTATACAAATACAGAGGAAATACCATACTTTCAATTTAACAATCAATCAATTAATCCAATAGCTACTTAAAGTCACAATTGCTTAGATACACTCAGTAATTAAACCTGAACTCTAGCTACAATTGCAACCTACAAGTATACATTATATTCGCTATGGGTTTGAGCACACTAGATAATGCATAGACATTTCTCACCGCTACAAATCTATGAACATGAACTAAATATAAAATGAAAACACATTATAAAACAAAATAAAATAAAATATTAATAATATCTGACAAAAATATATATAAAGTTAATATAATACCATTAAACAAAATATATGAAAACAAGCATATAGACTATGTATGTGCATAAATATAAATGCATATTTGTACTTGTTGTGGAGTGACTTGAGTTTGTGCATTATGTGGCGGATCCTGGCACCCAACAGGCAGCTGATAGTAACTTTCTCCTTGTTTAGCCTGAGGAGTGGAACATCAGTGTGCCTGACTATAGAGTCACCAATGACTAGAGTGTTGGATATGTTGTTATGACTTATGGGCTGTGGTTGAGTGACACACTGAGTTTGTGAGCTATGTGTCATTTGGGTTGTGTTGGGGGGCTGGAGGTTGCTTGCATTGCTGCTTTGGAAGTCCCTGTTGCTTGGGCAGATTTTTATTGAGAGCCTCCATGAATGTAGGTGTGTGTTTTGTGTTTCTATGTGTGTGTTTTGTTGGTGTAGGTTTTGAGGGACTATGTGATGAGTGTGGTGTGGTGGAGGTGTTTACCCTCTCCTCTTGACTGTCTAGTCCAGTCTTGGTTGAAGAGAGCTTTGGTTCCAGTTTGGCTATATAAGAGCATCTCTCACAGGTTATAGTGTTGGGTGGTAGGAGGAGAGGGTTGTCTGTGTACATGAGGCAATTGCTGCATTGCCCCAGGATGCCCAGATTCATCAGGTAGATAGGAGAAAACACCGGTAGCTGACCCTTAGACATGCCTGGATAGGTGCTTATTTATTAAGTACTAAAACTTGTTTTCCTCTAGACAAGTGAGGAAAGTTGAGTGCTGTAGTAAATTGTAGCTTATTTAGTGCTTACAATGAGTACTGAACAAGTGCTGAGCTCAAAGAAACAGATTTGAGTGCTACAACTAAAAAACTGGCTAGTTCTAAGGGAAAATTTGAGGAGCAGACTTTGACGCCGGGAATAGTTTAACCCTAGCTAAGCGGCGGGGGCTCAGAAGCTTACAAACAGTCCTGGATACAGCAAATCTGTATCTGGACTAGACTACTCAAAGGAAAGGCAGGAAACAAGTTTAGACATTTTTTTTTTGGTAAAGTGGAAAGGGAATAAGGAGGAGCAGAAGATACAAAAATCAGAACAAACAAACCCAAACAGGTGCTTAACAAATGTAGAAAAATTCCAGTTAATACCTCACACACAGTGAAACTAGCTAGAAAAGTATGCAGCAGACAATAAAAATGCTATAAATAACCCGTAAAAATAAGCAAAAAACAGGATACTTGTACTTGTTTTCTCTGGCCTTGTATGTACCTCTTATTTGGAAAAATGTGAATACGTGTCCATTGTCTGATGGAAAGAAAGTCTGAAACTGAAATGCCTGTCATTATTTCGTGACTGTTCCTCAATGATTTGTCAGAAAAAAATACATTTTATGAGAAACAAAGTCAAAAAATAATGACATGTTTTTTAATTTCAGAGTCCTTCATTCAGACTAGTGCTTGTCTAAGAGATAGCAATTAAAAAAAAGTCTGACCACTCAACTGGACTTTTGCTGTTAGTATATGCTCAATTTACAATGAGCACACTGGTTGGGCTGAACAATCAGCATGCTTGTTTCTGAATGTTAATGGCCAGTCACTGTATAATTCAGAATATTCATGTATTCCTAACTCAAGCATGATATTTGTATAAGTAGTAGTGGTCATGACACTTTCATTCATTACCTTGATTGTGAAAGGATTTCATTTAGATGGACTTCCTCATTAAAAGCACTAATTGACTAAATAAATTGGGTTAATTAAGAATTGCATTGTCTAATCTGCATCATTCTTTTTGGGAGAGTCACTCTTGGAGCAATATTGTTTACATCTGTACTTTTGAAAACTTTGAAAAATATGTGAAAATTTGAAGGCTTTCATTCTCTTTTTTTGGTCATCTGTATAAAACTCACTACCACCTGTCTGAGTGTCCATATTTATATTTTCTACGGCACATCTTAAAGCAGCTGAAATGAGTACTTACATAAAATTTGTGAATCTTTTGTTCTCAGCAGTACCATTTTTACAAAATGAAAATTATTGCCTTTCTTTAGTTGCATTCCTTAAGAAGGTGCTGTTATAGTTTTCCACCAGATTTGGTGCATCTTGTTTTTCATTAGCACTACTACAATGACGTCATTGTAGTGCTGCTCCAGTTCTTGGCATTGCCTCCATTTGTCCTTTTGTGGGATTGGTTTTGATACTACCGGGTTCCATTTTATACATGCTTGCACAGTTCTGTGCTTAAATTATTTATTGTAGTTCTATACTAGGTATTATCTGTTCAGTGCAAGAATCATTTGATCTACAACATTCAAAGTCTCTTTTGTTGTGTTAAAATTTCCAAAATTGTGTTCCTTTGCTGTCTTACAGTGCAGCTTTGTACAAGTTAAAATACATTTTATACTCACTTCTAATTTCTAATCTTCTAATTATCAGATCCACGTTGTGCTTTACCAGATAATGGTGCTCTTGCATGACTGAATATGTATATATATATATATATATATATATATATATATATATATATATATATATATATATATACACACACCTACCTCTCCCTTCTACATTCATCTGGCGCGTCCACAGTCCAAACGTCCTCTGCAATTCAAATCCCCGGTAGGCGCGTAAAAGACGTAAACCAATGATCACACAGACACAGAAGATGAAAACGGGTCGCAAAGACCTGTTGCGTCTGTGCAACTGGAAAGGATGCAAAGGGCATTCTTAAAGGGGAACGCGATGCAAAGGGCATTCTTAAAGGGGAACGCCGTTTAAAAAAAAAACGAAAAAAGTTTTTTTTTTTTAATTAAAATAAAATTACATTTTCAGCCAGCCGGTTCCAGGGGGGTGCAAATGCACCCCTTGCACCTGCCTGCGGGCGCCCTTGCAACCAAACCTTGGACAACCATCCATGAGTACTAGTAGCATTTCTTTGGAGTGGTCAGTACTAGCCATGCTGTCTATACCTCTAACTTTCCTCAGCCATCTGTCTACCTGTTGCATATTTGTGTGTTTTGGTGCAACTAATTTCTCCCCTTTTTGTGTAAACACATTGACCTTCGTTCATTTATGCTGTTGCATGTATGTGTGGGGTTCTGAATAGTACTCTGTAGCTAGCAAAAGCAGTTTGAATAGAAGATGCACTGTTTATTTACATCTCATTGAAATTAGAAGAAGAATATTTAGAGTTTCCGAACTATACCATTGCAGGACATGTTAGGCTGAAGTAGGGAGAAAAAATGAACAGTAAGTATGACCAAAGTGTAGCAAACTGAAACGTCTTTCATGGATTGTAGTATTTCCAGAACTGTAACAAACAGAGGAATCATCATGCACAATGAGAAATGAGAAATGTTTACTTTTTAAGCTGCCTCAGGCTCACCAATATTGTATTAGCACTACTCCATAGCTCTGTACATGGACTTACATGCAGTATAAATTGTCACTGCTTTATACACTTACATGCTACTCTGTATAAGCCAAGGCTTTAATAAGCAGAAGTCATAACTTCTAAACTTGAGCTCTAAGAACCTATGCCGCAAGTGAGATTTCAGAAATTGTGTAAAATGGGATACAGAATTATGTTTCACTCATCTACGTAGTGCTCTAGATAACTGCAACTGTTTAAAACACTAGTTACCAGGAATTCACAATCAATGTCTTTAAAATGTGACTATAACTTATTTCTAGTGCATGTAGCGTGGCGATTTCTCTCTGATAGCTGGAGAAAACACTTCTACATCCCGAGACCTGATGTTAACAAATGTTAAGCACCCCCTGCTTTACTTGTTGAGATCAGGCATCATACTAGGCAGCTGGCAAGCAAATATCAGTAACAAAATAAAACACAGATGTGCTTCTACCTGATGTCTGCACTGGTAATGTGTCCCTGACTTTCTGTCACATTAGAGAGCCTTCACTAAGTGCTTTACAGCTTTGAAAGCTGGCAAAATACTTAGCACATTTTTTAACTAGTAGTGCATGGAGCAGATAAAGCTCCATGCCCTATAAAGAATTACTGGGTCTCCAATCATAACCCTTTATTATGTGTTTTAAACATGGATGCCAAGATTTACCTCTCAAGGTGAATTTTGTGGCATTCATGTCTGGGACACATAAGAAGTAGGTTATGGTCAGTGACCCACTCATAATCCCCTATATGGGTAATTTTATTTTGTCATTGACTCAGAAGGATATAATGTGGTAGATGTCAGGAATATTAAATATTCACTACAGAGAACAAACTCTTCTATTTAGGATTTTGCTTTTTTCGGTCAGCAGTAAACATTTCCAGATTAATTTAGAACTGTTTTAATGAAAACTCTTCCTGTATAACCATGTCTGGTTGGCATTTACCTTTTTTGACCGTTTGTATGTTTGCTTTGAATTTGATACTTGTGAGCTTTATGGAAGTAAAAAGCCTTTATCTTGATCTTACTTGCAGACATGATTCTCCCTAATTAAAAACATTTGCTTGGCAGTAGAAATGCTGCAACTGTTTTTGCTTTTTATTCACCATCCACCCCCACATAAACTGCTGAAATACGTGTTTCTGAGCTGGTGGATTATCTATTTATGACAAGAATGTGAATAAAAGAAATAAAATATATGTAATGATTATTTGTTTCTCAGTGTGCTAGTGCAGTATCTTCTGACGGTTATTTTATTTTCTCAATCTTTGTTTGTGGTGTATGTGCACAAATATAAGCTATACGGTACGAGATAAAAGCTACATTTTCTTGACAGATAAGAAAACAGACATCTTTTATCAGCAGAAGATCTTTATTTGTGCTATATTTTAATGTGTGCTCAAAATGTTTCTGATCTGATTCAGCTCTCTCTTTGTGCATATTATCAGCATATATTATTATGAAAATTCTAGACTGAATGACATCAGTTCAGCCCTTTCCCTCAGCCATATGCTGGTGTACTAAAATTACATTACCTGCATTGCAAAATTAAGCAGCATATAGCTTTTAAGTGACAGAATTATTAGGGAAAAAGTAAAGAAAAATGAAAGAGACAAGAGCTGCAGACATGGTTCCTGTAACTCAATGCTTCTGAAATGTAATATGACTGTTTGCATAACCCTAGGGATTTTACAGAATGCCTTTTGTACTCGGCTGCTGGCCCTGTCATTGAATGTCTTCATCTTTTGTACCTGTTTTTACTGCCTGCAGCCTTCATTACCCTTAGTTTTGCAAGTTTCTTTCTATTTAAAGTGTTATGAGTAGAAATTATACATGAATTCAATTTTTTTGTGAATTTAATATGCATATTATGCTCTTTTTATCTTAATGAATATGGCTGCTGCTGTATAGACTGCTAATTAAAATAAGACATTGTTATGGGGTCAGTTAATTAAAATTCTATTTTGTCAGTCAGACTTGCTTTTACTGTTTAATATTTCCACTTTAGTTTTTCTTTAATGTTAATATAATGAAAGTTGCATTATGTCCACCCTCTCTCTGTGGCATGTGTGTGTGTGTGTGTGTGTGTGTGTGTGTGTGTGTGTGTGTGTGTGTGTGTGTGTGTGTGTGTGTGTGTGCTCGAGTGCATGTGTGTGTTTATGGTATAAGTTCTGAGCTTATTTAAACTGAATAAGTTTTGGGTGGTGGACATTGTCAGCAATAATAATGTTAAGTGCAGAAGGTACTAAACAGACTCCATTAATGCTGTATGAAGTTTGGACAGTCAGCAATATGGCACCTTTTCAGGAAAAACAATGACCAAATGTTAGAGAGCATTTTGAATGTGTTGAGTATGTATAGCACTGTGCAAGTAAAACTTTTGTTTTATCATAACACATGCCATTCCACAGCCAGATTTTCCATCTACACTATCCTTCTGCCTCTCCGTCTTGTTTCAACTTAATCTGCAGTTTCACCAAAGCTTTTTCCTGACAGATTCCTATCCTCTACTTGCATTTTCTTTGCCAGACAGATTATTCTTCTGTAAGTATAAGCCTATCCCATCTACTAGCTTGTTTCTCTTCCCCTTTTAAAAAAGTGGGTTGCCTTTACCCTTTCTGCATTCTCCTGCATATATCCACCCACACCACATTGTTGTACCATCTGTTCAGTACTTCCTGTGCTTTCCCATTCTTCTACATCCATTCAATTTCTATCCCATAGAGAATA
Organism: Protopterus annectens; assembly: GCF_019279795.1. NCBI lineage: Eukaryota > Metazoa > Chordata > Ceratodontiformes > Protopteridae > Protopterus > Protopterus annectens. The sequence goes on along the minus strand of NC_056736.1, from coordinate 779,906,975 downwards.
CACATTTCCTTTGAAATTGCCTCCATCAATTTGAAACATATTTCCCCTAGCAAATCAGTGCTACTCCTCATAAAATTCCCAGTAGAAAAATGAGGATGGAATAATCTTTCTAATACACTGCTCATCCTTCTGTTTCTACTATTTCCAAATGTAGCTCAGTAGCTAGAACCTCATCATAACAAGTTCCTTCTCATCCCACTGCATAACCCTTAAACTGATTCACCAAATTCATGAATTTCAAGTATGTTATCCTTTTTATTGAACATTATCTCCCAAATATTTTACACTGTCTTCTAGAGCTGTGTGGCCTAATTAGGTTACTAAAGCATGTATTTACCACATGGTCAGCATGCACTTTTGTTACTCCTGTCTCATTTTTCTAATCTAGCCAATGTAATGAAACCACTTGTGAATTGTTTGGGGCTCTTGATCCACACATGATGCCTGCCATTCATTTGATGAGTCACCTTTCATCACATGGCCCATTTATCCATCGCTTCTTCAGACCTTTTAATTTTCACAATTTCCTTTACAATGCCTCCTGTACTGCCTTATCACATTCCTTTCTTAAATTAAAATATAAAAGCTATATCCCCAGTCCTTTTCTTATCACTAACATTTCTTTCCTGTGCACCTATTTTCTGACTGTATACATACCTACATACATATACAGTGTTTAAACTCTAGAGCCATCTAAGAATGCAGATTCATATAATGGAGATTCATGCATCCTGTCACTAAATCAAGCATCCAAACTCCTTTTAAAGAAATCCAGTCCCTTTGCAGATCTTGTATGTACAGGCAAATTATTCCAAAGATGGCTCATCTTAACATTAAAAACAAGTGTCTAATACTATGCTTACACATTTTGATGAGGAATTTCAGATTGCTGTGTTTAAGAGTTCTTATACTATTATTAACTTCAATATCAAACATAATTTGCAAACTAATATCATGAAAGGTTTTAAAAGCAAGTGTAAACTTTCCACATAAATACCTATTATTAATAGAGAGCAATTTCAAATGTTTACACCTAGAACAATAATCTAAATGTCTCAAAGATACTATCCTTTTTTGTAAATCTCATTTGATCCATCTCTACGCAATTTAAATTTGCCTGTGTTATATGTACAAAATGTAATATTGTATTCGATAATGGGATGAATATATGTTTTAAATAGTTCACATGAATAATATTCATTTTTGGTAGTAAGATGTTTTTATAAGAAACACCACCATGTACTAAAGATTCTTGGCAAAAACTTCATCATCTCCTTTAAAAGATAGAAATTCTGTGTGTGAAGGACTGTAGATGATAAATAAATAATATCCCTTTGAATCTTATTAGAAAAATACATTACTTTCATCTATATTAAATGTAAGTCCTATATCAATTGCCCAATTGCTCAAGACGGAGAGACCATTATTAAGATAATCAAAGACCGATATATTTTGAGTCATATATCCTATCATACAATCATTTCCATATTTAAATATCCAAAACGTATCATTCTTAGGTATGGTACAAAATATTATGTTAAATAGAAAAGGACCCAATACAGTAGTAAGAGGAGCAACTGATTTAACAAATGAGTAATCAGAATAAATATTATTTAAAAAAAAACTGACTGTTATTTAAAAAACTGTCTAACACACAAAAAATCCAAACTAATAACCAAATAAATGGTGTGTATGTGATGTTACTGCCATGGAAACAACAAAATACTAGATACAAACTCTTCAATGAAAAAGGTTGAGCACCTTCATTTCATTGCATATTGAAACTTCATCAGAATCATTCAATGCAAACAATTCCCTGTTTAAATATACTCAACAACCAATCATAGTCTTAGTTATATTTAAAACTGTACACACACTTGCACTTATACATTCCCCCATTAAAATCCCCTATTTAGATTACATTTTCTTCTGCCCTTATTTTAAAACGATGTATTGACTACTGAAAAAAAATATGATATGGTTGAATAAATAACATTTTAAAAAAATAACAGCCTTAAGCTATTATATCATTAAAACCAAAGCATTTGACCCTAAGAAAACCAAGTTACACTCACATTCAATCACTAAATCAACACAAAGTAAAACAAACAGAAAGTGTGTTCCCAACATCTTTTAAAAAACAAGGGAGAGCACATAAACAATAAAAAGTACAAAGTCAAGTTAGTCAGTACAGCTAGCAAATCAATGGATGTTCTGTTCATGTCCACTCATAGAGAATTTCCTTAAAACAATCAAGGGGAAGTTTTAGTACACACCCCAACACTTAACCCTCCAGAAGACCACACATAGTAAAACAAATAAAAAGTATGTTCCAAGCATCTTTAAAAAGATGAAGGAAACCACACAAAACAATAAAAAGTACAAAGTCAAGTTAGTCAGTGCAGCTAGCAAATGAATGTTCACTCTACTCCTATCTGCAACTTGTATTATTTTGTACTATGGCTCACCCCCCTTTAACATGAGATAAATATGCCATTCCTTTATTGTCAGGATGTAGATTTTCTCTATTCCATCTGGAGATTTAAATTAGGCCCTCTTCCTTGTGATATTTCTTTTAAAAATGGCTTATTCTACTATTCTTAATTTTTGACAAATCTGAATATACTTCTCTCCTATTCTATTTTCCCAACTTGTGTTTCCCACTGTTTTCAAATTTCATAATTTTCTCATCTTGTGTATTCACATCTAGCCCTAGCTAACTTTTTTTGTATTTTCTTTCCATCACTATTTGTGGCCTTTGCAGTTCATTTGAAGCCTTACTCTAAGGACCCCTCTTACTATATGTGCCTTATTTTTCCCTATGCCTTTTATAATGTCCCAGTTTCTCTATTTTGCAATAACATATTATGGTAAGCTACCCTCCATTTTATAGTAGTTCTAACGTCTTCCTGGATAGTGGGCTGCCCTTCCCCTATTTGCTTCTCAACCCATTTATGCAGTTCTCCTAATTTTATTGCCTCTAGGTTGATGGAAAGTTCCAGTGAAGTGGTAGCACAAGTTGCATGAATGTCATTCTTATCATGTAAACCCTGACACACTTTGTAAGAGTGAATTTGTCACATCTTGGCAAAATTTAGTGTCTGAATTCTCCACTTCCAATCTGAAAAATGTGGGGAGAAAGTGTATCTTTAATGTCTTCTCTTCCTGTTTCCTCTTTATCTTCTGCAAAATTCAACTTTGCAACTTTCTTTTTATTAGAATTCAGAATGGAGACTCTCAAACTCATTAAAAAGTTGTAGTACCCATTTTAATGATCAGTTGGTATGCTTAATCAACTGTCTACAATAATCACAAATAATGTAAAACATTATTTAGTACACCTTAACTTTTTCTAACTCTCTTATCAGGGTTCTCAGTGTAATGCTTAGCTCCTCTTTTACAAAAATGAACAAACTTTATGATAGAATGCCCGCCATCACAAGCTTTATCATAATTGGCTTCCTTGATTCGTGCTGTGCATTTTTTGCACTCCATTTATCCATATGTCCCTCGAGTGTTCATTACCTGGACTCAGGCTTCTTATACATAACTTTCATCCTTGGTATAAACTGATTATTAAAACTCCTTCTGCAACCGTTTTTTCCACTCTACAGCATTAAATGTTTATTATGTAGGCAGAACAAAATAATTTCATAATCTGGCAAGCCGGTACGTAAAAATCAACTGCCAATCATTAGCGGACCGGAGTTCCGCTGTGGCGACCCCTAATCAGGAAAAGCCGAAAACGGAAGCAAGCATCCTGCTTTCCATGTTTCTACAATCATTTGCATAAAATCTGTAAATGTCCACAGATTGCTGATAGCTTGCCTACCATTCAGAAATCCACACTGACTCTTATTCATTAGTAGTAGTAGGACTTTGTCTAACCTTCCTGTTATTATTTGTTGTTTTTGTTGTTGTTGTTTTTCCCAGAATCTTGATATCCGAATTTATGAGTGAAATAAGTCTGCAGCTACTGGACTCTAGAACTCAACCTCCTCCTTCATTTAGACCACCACATTAATTCCTCTTATTACTGTAACTGTTTTCCTATATCCTTCCTTTCTCACTTGTAAAATATTGGGAATCCACCTGGACCACCTACTTTCCTTTCTTTCATAGTTTATATTCCGGAGATGCAACTCTAATGAGGAGTTCCTGAAGTTGAGCCCCAAACAGTATTCCTTTCCTTGACATGTTTTCATTCCCAAACTGCAATGCTCTCATGATTATAATTGCTGTATAGGCTCCCATTAAATCCCCTAAATATTTATTTATTTAACATTTGTTTATCTGGAAAGTTTGACTGAAACAGAGCCCATTTTCAATGGAGGCCTGGGAAGAAATGCTCCAGACACATGTCTTTGGAATGTGCGATGAAACCGGATCACCTGGAGGAAACCCATGTGAGTGCAGGGAGGACAGACTTTGCATAGAAGGCACCCCAGCTGAAAATCAAACAGGAGAACCTCTTGCTGTGAGGTGACAACACTAATCTCTGCACCACTGCACCTTTCAGATCTCTGATATCTTTAGCATTCAGTTCAACATCTCCCCATTCAATGTACACCCTAGAGAGGCTCTGGTTCATTTTTTTTCTTTCATGAACATCCTCATTAATAATCTACTATTCACCTTTCCCCTGCCTGACATGTTTCAGTACACTTTCTTCTTATTCTCTACCCCCATTCCCAATACTTCTCATGAGTTAAACTCTTCCAAAGCCCACTGTTACCTCCTAGTTATCTTTTTGAACTTGTGCAAGCTTATTTTCAAAATACATAACATAGCCATTTAGATAATATTGAGATATTTGATAGCATTGGATCTTCCTTTTCATATATTACAGCCTTCACATTCCATCAGTGTTCCACTGACAGGCCCTTTATGCCATCCCTCTAACATTCTGTAATTTATTTTCTCTCTGTTGCATTCACTTTTAGGAATCCTGATAACATCACTTGAACAGCAACCCTAGACTCCTGCTCCTGTTGTTATAATACACTCACCTCCAACTGGACTCTGGTCACATTCTCCTTGAGTCAAATTCTGGCAGTCTCTTGTAAATATGCTTTCCATATTGTCCAGGTGCCTGGACTTCTGTAAGTCTGTTCATCCTTTCTCTGCCCTTATGGAGGAAAGGCATATTTTCTCTGCCATTATAGAGGTTATTGTTAGTACTATTGTTATTGTTAATTAAATGATTTCTACAGCTGTATTAGTGAGTTGCCAAACCAAGAAGCTTTGTATTCATGTTCTCTATTCCAACAACTGTGACTCTCAGATATTTTCAGTTTACCATATACAACGGGGGGTGGGGGTGGAAGAAAAACCCTGCCACATACCATACTCTGAAGAGAAACTGCTAGATAATGTTTTCCCATTTTAATTTTAGCGTCCCCCCCAAGCCACACATCCCAATAAATGACTGAAAAATAAAAACAAACACTCAAAATAGACAGCCCCCTATTCCACACTTTCAAATGTTTTTTTTTTATCATAACAAACTAAATAATGGAGGAGATCCCCGTAGTCATATCTTGTAAGAGTTGGTGACTTGATGAGATTGTCAGATACTTGTTCTATTGCACAAATCTGCATTTTCCTTTGCTAATTAATTTGGGTAACAGTCAGGTACAGCTTCACATCATCATACCAGCCTTATAGGCATGATTTAGGATTAAATCTGGACTAATATACACAGCCAGGAGATGACCTTTACTCACTTTATTACTGATAATAATATTATAGCTCGCTTACAAGTTGTAGAAGTATCTCCAGCCTGATAAGCATAGTTACAAAGTTTTACAAATTCTTCAGTAAATCTGTTTTGAGTCATACAAAATAATTCTATATGAAAACCCTCAGCCTCTACAGATTTCCCAGCTTTAATGAAACTTAGTGTCATTGTTGCTTCTTCAATTGTAATTGGGGTCATACGAATGTCTGTCCACTGCTGGTAAATTATTACTTGGGATACTGTCCACAGACCTCCTGGACATGGGCAGTCATCACTAAATATTATCCTGGGAATTGACTAGCATTTTCATGGTATTACATTGGGATAAAATGGCTAGGTTTAAAATGACCTCCATGTCAATAGCCTAATAATCTGGTATGATCCTATGATAAGTTCAAATCAGTTATGTGCGTTCCTAAGGTTGAAATATGGCAGTCAAGGCTGATGAAAGTTCCCATTAGTGCAATGCTCCTTTGTTGTCCCAGAGGCCCTCAAGAATGTCAACTGATAATAAGAAAAATTACATGTTTTCAGAATTCCACAGATTACTCATTAAGCTTCCAGCTATCTGCAGTGGGAATCTTATTGTTAATGATCCTTGAGAGGCAGGAGGGTACTCATAGGATTTTAACGGTCACCTATCAGAAAAATGACATTCAATGGTGTGAATTCCAACACTTTGAGAAATAAAGTGCAATTTACACAGAATGGCACAAAAACTACAAATCAAAGTATTAGTTATTTTACATTTAGTGACTGCATTGTTACATTATGTTAAGCATTTCTACTGGGAGGTTTCACACATCTTGTTCCAGGATTGCTATTTTATTCCTCAAACTTTCAAGGGACATCCTGTTTTTAAAAATTACTTTACAAAATCTATCTTACTATCAATCAGTCTAGAAACTGCTTAATTAATTTTTTGAACCTCCTAAAACATCTGTACATCCTCCCACCGAAAAGGACAACAGTAATAACAATGTCACATGAAAACTTTTTAGTCTCGTACCAAAATCCCTCCACAAACGCCTCCCATAATTCTTTGTAGTACTATGAAGCCATTTTTAAATGCATACCATTGAACAGCTACTGGTTCAACATGCAAAGAATCTGGGGTTTCCCATTTCTAAAATATGTGAATTAACCAATTTCTGGAAAGATGCCCCTACAAAATAGCATGCTTGTTCACCAGGGTCTTTCTTAATGGTGAGGCCTAAGTTTTATAATCACCAGGAGTGTGTAATGTGCCCGTGGCATCATCTGTCATATAGATGGTCAAGTGCAGCATCTGTCTTGGCTACTCCTGACAGGCTCTTTAGTATAACAGAACAACAGATGTAAATATCAGAAGCAAACACTAGTCCTGTTTGCACTTTCGTTAATATTATGCTGGTCAGGTTTTTGCAAGGTAAAAGTCCATTTTCCTATCCATATTGTCATCTCTTACTAGAATGTCGTCCATTCCCCTAGCTTGTCCTACAGATCACCCTGACTTGCACCTGGAGACATATAGTCCCTCCAGACTGCCTTTACACATTACAGTGCCCCCATTTAATCAGATACCATCTTATCTCCAGAGAAAGTGTTTCCTATGAATACCAACAAACACAATTTTCTTCTCCTTCCACAGCAATAAGATTGACAAACCCTATCTATACAAACTTGTTGAAAAGTTTGTTATGCACCACATCATCAAAGCATGCCTCTTGTAGACATATGAGCTAAAGTCCATATCTTTTAAAGGAAGGTGCTATGTGAGCCCTTTCTGTCATCTAGACAGATTGTTAACATTACAGGATATAGTGTCATTGTTAATACAACTATACATAAAATAATGACAGGTAACCCACTCCACATTTGTAGCTTCTGACAAACAATAACACATTTTCAGCCATGGATTTTCAGTATGACACCTAGATAGTTAGGATATCCTAGAGATTGTTCTTACTGAAATAAGTTATTAGTCCTTCAGCAAAAGTGAGAAATGCTTTGCCTCAGAGCTTTTTAATATGAGAGATGCCTCACCCATCTAAGAAATTAAAAATAGAAAGTTAGTGAGAGAAAGGAAAAAAGCTACTTGTCTGTCTGACATGAGTACTTGAAGTACTGTCAGAAATGTGGGTTACTGCTCAAGTAACATCCATTGCTGCAGAAATATGTCAGGATGTGTCTCAAGCTACTATTGAAATTATTCTGATAAACTTGATGAATTTTTTAAAAAAGCAGTGTCAGAGGAATAATGAAACAGATGAAGTCTGACCCTTCATTTTGATACTATCCAATCACTCAAACAAGACTGTAAGTCACTGGAAGAATAGATGACTAGTTTGGAAGATGTTCAAGGCAAGAAGGCTGAAGCTGAATGTAGAGTTTGTAGGAAGAGCATGTATATCACTGGAGTTTCTGAAAAAATGGAAGCAAATTACTGAAAACCTTTGTAATACAGCATTTAGCATGTCGTATAAACCATCAATTAGACTTGAAAGAGTCCATTGTATCTATCAACCAGCTAAAGCAGGAGCAGAAAAGAAGCCCTAGCACTTTAGTGATAGTTAGAAACCTATGCAATTAAAGATTAAATTCTGCCTGACATTTGTTCCACAAGGAAACCCCACTGCATGGGAGATTTGAGGATGCTTGTAGACAACATTTATTCCCAAGAAACAAGGATTAACAGTCCAGTCATGTAGTAAAGGAGTACAAGATAAAAAAACAATTATCTTTGCTTACTGCAGTAGTGTACTAATTAAATATTACCAGTTTCAGGCCCAGTCCAGTGATAGTACAGCTGCGTAGTTTGAACAATCAACAGCAAAAACACAGATTCCTTAATCTATCCAAAGCGGTTGATTGATCCTGTCACCAAACACTTCTCTACCAACTGTATTCCTTCAGGCTATCACAACCCACACTACTATGGTTTATCAACTACTTTGCCAATAGCTGCCACTCTATTAAATGACTCTCCACTTTTTCTCCCTTCCTTCTTGTCAATGCGGGTATGCCACAGGGCTTCATTCTCAGCCCTCCGCTCTTTAACATATTCACTAAAGATTTATATAAGTCATCTCAGCAAGCTTCCCGCATACAACATGCCGATGATTCTAACCTAATATTCATTTCTGACAAACTAATACAGGTTCAGAGAATTACTCAAGAAGTCTTTAATTCTGTTGAAAGCTGGCTATAGGATAATCACATGCTACTAAATCCCCCTCGCCAAAACTAAATTCCTTCTAGCTTTTTTCAAAATCCAATTTTCATGAAAAAAGCAACTTTAAAATTTCTTCCATAAATAATACCATGACTGAAGTTACCCCACATACCCAAACCCACAACTCACAAAACTAGCTGGTATGATAATTGACATCAATCTTAAATTTGATTCACATATCCACATCATCAAAAACCCATCAAAAACTAGACACCCTGCATAGAGGAAAGAAGTTTCTTACAGACTCTGACAGCGTAACGCTAGCTTACCACATACCCTCTCCTGTATGGAGCCCCCTTCTGAGGTCTGTAGATGATGACCTGCTTGTGAGTCTGTTTGATGTTATAGTTTGGGGAGGTGGTGATACATTTTTTTGCAAAATGTCTGAAGGTGTCTTCGTGTAGTAGCTTAAAAGGAATAAGCCTAGGAGAAACTTAATCCTTTGTGTGAGTGGAAGACACTTGGCAGTTTTGATTGTGTGTCAGTGGTGTCCACTTCTTAGCAAATTGATGAAAAAGTGAGAGATTTTGTACATAGTGGATTGGAGGGCTGAATGACTGTTGGAAGTCCATGCTGACTGTGCAAAGAGTATTGCTTTGCCAATGGTTGCTCTAGCTGGCTGTCAAAGGAAGTGGGAGATCATATGGGCCCAAAAGAGATGTTAACTGATTTTAGATCTATTTTTGGCAATACAAAGGTGAAAATTTAGGTTTTTGTCTAATAAAATACCCAAGTATTTGAAGGAGGAAGAGCAGCAAGTGGTTTCTAGGAGGTTGTGACTTTGGTTTAATATGTGTAGGGAGAAGCTGATTTGCGCGAGTTGCCAGTGGGTTCTGTAAATCATGCATTTGGTTTTATTGGATTTAAGGAGTTTTTTTTTTTTTGAGTATATCCAGGATGAGAGAGGGAGCAGGTCCTGCTGAATTTGGTTTTGTAACCCTGGATGAGATTTACTTCACTGTTATATGACCATGACATTGGAAAACATGAAAAGAGGGATCTCAGGTTGGTTGTAAGGACGTTTATTAATGATGGTGGAAAACGGAAGTGGTGCAAGAATGGAATCCTGCAGTGGTCCTTTGATAATATGAGCTTCAGCATAAAGTGATGGAGTAATCGTAACCCCAGATATTCTGTTGCTAAGGAAGTTCTGGGACCATGTTAAGGCTGTGCAGTTTATTCCAATATCCAAAATGTGATTAAGGAGGAGGATGAGGAGGGAGTGGACTACCAGATCAAAGTATGACTTAGATCTAAGAAAATAGTTCCAATGAAGTGGCCTTTGCTCATATCAAGCAGTATGTCCTCTTTCAGTGCCTAAAGAGAGGTCATTGATTTCTTTCCTGGACTGAAGCCATGTTGATTTATGGACAGGGGGTGGCACTGTTGTAAATAGGTGGCTAACTGGTTGTATATTATTTTGTTTGGAGATTCTTCCTTAGAATTGGTAGGTGGAGAAAGAGTAAATGTGAGATGGTCTAGACTGTTTGAATTGCTTTGCTAAACGCTTGACTAGGGCAGTTTTCCATAGGCTGGGTGCTAAGTATGAGGTGAGGCATAGGTTATAACTATGCAGAATAGGTGGAATGATGCATTATCTTCCTTAGCAGATGAACCATGGGCAGAGATTACCAGCTATACTCGAGAGACTTCTTCACCTTAAAGGTTCAATATCCCCAGCAGTGAAGAATTTAAAAACAATGGGAGTTGGCATGGGGGTGTACTGGGTGGAAGGTTGAATGAGATAAGGTCAGAAAGTAATTTGGGAAGAATTCTGAATTTATTGAGGAAATCAATAATCGGTGATTGCCCTGAGAGCATTTAATAGTATCCTGGTTATTGAGGTTTGGGTTTTGTTAACCTGTATGTAAGTTGACCTCATGCCAGAATTGTTTAGGGGAATGAAAGAAGGAGAGTTGTTTGGCTTTGCAAAGTGTCTGTGGCTGGTTTATTTTCTGATTGCACAGAACTTCATTACACAGCTGCATCAGCAGTTTTACTTCTTTGATGAGGCATTGGACTTTGTAATAACAGGAAAAAAATACGTTTTGTATTTGTAGGAGGTTCTGAGTGAGAATTTCTGCAGCACTGGATATGTCTTGGAAGGCAGGTTTAGGAGATCAGTCATTGTGGGACAGAAAGGTTTTAAGGTGGATGAATTTAGGGGAGAGTAGTTCTGAAGAAGATTAGTTTGGTAGGATGTCTGATAGTGATGTTTTGATTTTGAAAGTTATGTAGGAGTGGTCACTAAAGGAGGGGTTAGATGGTAATGACAGAAGTATTAGCTGAATTTTTGATTATTATGAAGTAACAGAGAGAGTGATGCTTCAAGTGAAGATTTCTTGTGGGTTCTTGAATTAGCTGTATGAGGTCAAGGTTAGATAGAAATGAATTTAGATCATGTATAGATGACCCTAGAAAGTTAATGTTTCCATTTCCAAGAATTAGGTGGTTTTTATGCTTGGGCGAACTTAGAATTTATGTTGAAGATTAGGGTGATGATGTTTATGGATGCCGATAGGAATGACACATAGACAACTGCAAGTATTAGTGGTTTGTTATTGTTTTAATATATTTAATGAGAAGCTGTTTGGAGTCTGAGTCAGAAGTAACCTTGGATTGAGTAACTATTATAATTCTTGGATGGCATTTGTATAGCAGAAGTGTGCCTCCACCAGATCTTCACCGTGGTCTGGCATCAAAGGAGAGTTATTGTCTGGGAAGCAGTTAGTAGGTTTAAATGGTCTATTTTTAGCCATGGTTCTGTAATTGCAGCTAGATTGGGAGATTGAGTGTTGAAAAAGCAATATATTTGTTCAAGTTTGTTTCTGATGATCTGGGTGTTAATCCGTGCACAGGATATAAAGGGTGGGTGCATTTATTGGGTACGAAAAGTGCATGTAAGGGTCATGGGCTAAGTTCGTTTTTATACTAAAGCAGTAACAACAATAATAGGGTGGATTTGCAGAGGAATTCAGAAGCTTTAGGTATTGTTTGTGAGGTTTGTTAATGCATATTGCTAGAAGAAAGTATGTTAAAATGGTGCTTTGTGTGAGGGTTATGTGGTAGGGTAAATAAATATCAGAGTTTGTGAGAAAATAAGGGGCAATTGTGTGCAGATAAAATTGGGTGCAGGAATGAATAATGTTCAAGAAATGGTTGTCGCATTAAACTATTGTGTTTTGTGTAAGATAGCCAGGAAAGTGATTATGATCAGAAGAATCATGTTCAAACAATGGCTAGAGAAATGGTGTAGAAAAAAGGGGTAGTGGTTTTGGGGTGGGGAAGGGGATCACATATGATCTATAAGGATTACCCTAGATATCAGTAAAACTGGCTGTAAGACTTAGGAAATAGAAAATTAAGGGAAATGCAGTCCTTGATAAATCCTGATTCAGTAAATCACGAAAACAACCCTACTGATATGCTGGTTAATCTGCAGTGATATTACACTATACACTACACCACAAGGGAGAGAGGGAATCAACAGATGAACAAAGCTAAGAAATTCCTGAAGTAGTTTCAGTTATCTAAGAGGTAATAATCAATCTGGTGACTTTTGGTTAAGTCAAAGAATTAAGCGTTAAACAATCCAGTGGGAAAAAATCCAGTTTATAGTGGTTTTCCCTTTGGTGTTTGGTTGATAGATGCTAATAAAATAGGTCACTGTATGTTGTTATCATTTAATAATGTTCTTACATGTAGTGCCTTCTCCACTTTAGAAGACAAGCAGTTACAGCTGTACTCTGTAAAGAATGAAAGAATCCCAATCTATGATCTTTCAACAGGCCTATGGTTATAAACTATTCATGGCATTATTGACTGATAGGTTGGCGTCATCGGTACCTCAACTGGTGCATATGGTACAGGGTGGATTTTGGTGGGGTGGCAGACATTTGGCAATATTATTAATACATCTTTGACATATGACTTCAAGATAAATAATATAGTAGCCTTTGTGAGCTTAAATGTAGAAAAAAGCATTTCATTGTGTCAAATGGTGATATTTTAGACTAGCAATGCTGGGATATGGATTGTCTGTGTGGTTCGTAAATCTTATATATGAGATTTATCATGGCTCATATTCAAAAGGTAAAACAAACATGAGACTGTCTGAGCCTTTCTATTTATCCAGTGACTCAAGACAGATATGCTTATTTTCTGCCTTGCTCTTTGCACTATATGTAGAGTCTCTGACCACGAGAATAAGACATTGGGGTCTATGAAACAGGCTGGTTTCAGGTTAAGATCTCTTTATATACAATCTGTATAATACAGTACTTGGTGGATCCAAAGAAGGGTTTTTCAACTGTTTTTAGGTGTTTACAGGAATGTGGCATGGTTTCCAGTGTCAAACCAAATGAAAGCAACACATGGGATGATCCTACTAATTTTCACTTAGAAGATAATATTGATTATACAATAAACTAACATACAGACCCTTCAATGTTTTTAACAGATGGAGTTTGATTCATAATCTGTTTAGACCTCTCGCTCAATATGACCTTTTTTGTATGTCGTTTAAGATTAAGGAAGATAAGGAATAACAATAAAATGACTTCATTAAACCTCAATCAGAAAATTCAAGTTTTATTTTATTTTTTGTCTGCCATCTGCTTCTTTATTTTTGCCAGTCATTTTCCCTTGAAATACCCAATAATTGCTTATTGACTGTAAAGAATGCCATAGCAGATTTGAGTTGGGAGGATGTTAGTCCTCAAGTGACCTTGGGCACATTCATTTTTAAGAAATCCGATTGAATAAGTGTGTGAAGATTTATACTATGTTGTTGCATGCCTTTGTTATTCTGTATAATATAAAATAAAATAATCACTTAAAAAAGAAATGTTCAGATGAATTGTTAAAGAATATTCTACCTGAAATAACAATACAGTTATACAAACATTAACATATTAATTTAAACTATTTTAAAAAAATGGTATATACACCTCTCTCAGAAGGGGAAATTGCCCCTTTGAGGTAACAGTCATATGACATCCAAAAGCATCATAAAAGAAACACCTTATCAGAAAGAAAATGTAATCTTATAATAATGAATGATCAGATGTGTTCTTTACCCATGTCACTATAGTCAAATACCTATACAAACTGGTGTAAAACAATCCTTTGTCTTTTTTCTAATTCATATACTGTAGGAAATCCCCATTATAAAATTGCAGCTTATGTTAAATTAGTATGATGTTAAGTACAACATCATACAGGGGATATTTATTTTTAAAATGGGGAACTAAGAAATGTACCTGCAAGGCCAATGATCATAAAGCAGAGCATTACCAAAAAAAATATATATATATATCATCATATGTTTGAATGTTTGAAACATTGCATAGTGGCCCAATTGATAGGGTGCCTTAATGTATTTAAATTATTACGCTAAGCTAATGATATATAACTACTTATTATTTAAATATATACAGTCAAACAAGTGAAATAATCACATATAACAAAATCCCAGTGCTGTCACAGGAATCACAACTTTTTTGTATTACACCATAAAATCTAGTTTTTCTGACATTTCATTGTTATAACTTTCTGTCTCATTGGTAGTGTTCAGCAAATAAAGATCACTTTCATGTTGCATGCCAATATTGTAAAAAAGATATGTAAAACTTTCATGTACCTTAAGAAAGTAACTGGCTACTTGTGATCATCTAACCCTGGACAAAACACAGCTAAAACAAGATCTGCTATAATAAAACATTTCAGATAACCCAGATGTCTTATAAGAAGATGCCTTCAAAGATCAATCACAATCAGGGGATATACTGTGATTTCAGCTATAATCGTAACATGAGAGACGAAAATTATTTTCTTTAAAATGAATCTTAAGAAGTACTGTATCTAACAGTATTTGTTTAATTTAAACCAACTTGTTGCTAAATGTTTTCACAAGTGTATACATATTTGTCCCGGAATAAATTACTAAAATACGAATGACTTACCAAACAGAAACTTTTTTATATGCGTACATTATACCTAAACAGCACATACAATGTCTGCTGATAAGTTAAAAAAAAACTTTGACAAGGGTTACAAATGCTCTTTTCTCATGAACAGCACAGTGACTGCATTGTACCTTCCCGTTTTAAAGAGATGGAAATGTATTAACTTATTCTATGTAAATAATCCGTGAATCCTAAAAGAATGGGAGTAACACGTTCAAAAATTCTGTATAGAAAGTAGTTTTCTTTTGCCTACATATCAAGTATCACTATATCTGGTTAGTAGAAGTAGAAGCAGAAAATAAATTTCAAAATACTCAGCTAAACCCTGATCATAGGATCATAGGATCATAGCAGGTTACTAGGCTAATGGTCTTGGGGCCCTTATAAGCCTAGCCAAGAGTTTACTCACAAAAAGAAACCTCAGTCAACACCTGACACCCCTGTCAATGATGGACACAGGTGGAATCCCTGAGAGAAATTTGTGTTTTCCAATCCACTCATCATGGTTGTGCTTGAAGAGTGTAAGTGAGGCACTCTGTTTGACATGTATGGAAAGTCTATTCCAGAGACAGGGCAGCCTCTGGGAGACAAACCTGTCTCGCCAGCAGGTTTTGTTGATGTCTCATATTAGATTTATAACTATTGAGAGGGTAATGTGCAAGGAGTTAGACTTATGGATGTGGAGCATCTCTATTAGGGCAGAGTCTGAGACTGCCTTGTAGGAGAGACACAGATCATCTCGGTGCAACTTGTACAATACCAAGTAGAGTGATAGTGATTTAAGCCTGTCCACATAGGACAGGTGTTAGAGGCCATGGATTTTCTTTGTGAGACATTTCTGTGGCCTTTCCAGATGGTGCTATAGTCAATTATTGGTTTAATGAGGGCAGAGTGTAGAAAGGTAATAACCTCCTTTTTTCTGGATCAATCCATTTACTTATGAGATATACCAAGTAAAAGACTTTTCTGACCACTGCCACTACATGATGGTCGAACGTGAGACTGCAGTCAACCTGAGTACCCAAGTCTGTCACCACAGGTTGTGTGTTTAGGGGGTTGCCGTTGATGAGGTAATCAGTAGGGGCCATGTTTTTGCCAAATGGTATGATCATCTCATCATCTTATATAACATGAAAGTTTCCGATTGGGTCACTTATAACCAGTTTGTTATGTGTTCAAGAAATTGATTCCAAGAAATTAACAATAGGCGTAGTGCTCAGGAAATAAATATACAGGAATCCATTTTGAGAACATATAACAGGCTTAAGTGTAATCAGAGGCCTAGTCATAATTCTTTGTATTACTCTTGGGAGTTTTACTTGACCATTGCATTTACTAATTAAATAAAAGTGTAAAGGGTCTGACGAAAGCAAGGGTACCTTTTTGGCTATGCTTGTATAGGCCCTAGGGCAGATAGCCAAGTACCTACCTATGGACCTATGGTAGCCTTAATGTCTGTAAGAGCTTTTGGTGCTACAAAATTGGTGGCTAAACCAATAACTTTAAAAGCTGTTAGATACTTTATTATTCCCCACTTTTGTTTTTTGTTGTTGTCTTTGTGTGGGTATAAAGTCTGCTACACCTTTTAAAGGTAACAGTGAGAATTTCTTGCAGGTCTATAATTGATGTAATCTGTTTGGCAGGATAAGACACTCTAATAACAGTGAGGTTTATTCACCACAGTATCAAAAGCTTATAAAAGCTAGATTCTAATGTAGAATTCTTCAATTTTGAATCTAATGAGTGCACTCTACATATTACATTCTGGTTATATGTACAATCAAATCACCATATTGAATGATAATAAAACATATCTCAAGATTACTAGAACTTTATGGGTCTGGACATAGTTATTTAATTTAAATCACCATCATCATTTAGTGGCCTGCAGCAGTATAGTTGCTAAATGACTTCTTAAATGCTGATGATAGTACAGCTTTTTTGGTCTACTTTACACGCTCGAAAGCTGAAAAACCCGAATGCAAATAATACAACACGTAAAGAGCGAACTGCGAATATGTCGAATGAATGAAACCGCAAAAGTGGAAATAAGGAATTTGCATAGTTGGCCCGTCTGCGGTATAGCTCCGTAAGGTAAGTGTGCGATAGTTATGGACCTTAGGGTTAGGGAGGGATTAAGGTAAGTGCATAGGTAGGTAGTGTATGTAAGATTTTGTGTAGGTAATGTATGTAAGGTTTAGTGTAGGGTTTTGTTAAATTTATGTGTGTGGAATAGTTAGTTTGTTTGGGTATAGCTCCGTAGGGGAAGTGTGCGGTAGTTATGGACTTTAGGGTTAGGGAGGGGTTAAGGATAGTGCATAGATAGTTGTGTATGTGGGGTTTAGTGTAAGGTTAGCAGTAGAGTTTTGGTGCTTTAATTTAGGGTTAGAAGTAGGGTTTTGGCTAGTGTATGTATGCATTTTTATTATTGTGTTTGGGTAGGTAGTGTGTTGCGGGTGGTGGGTTGGCCGACTATGATGGTTCGAGGTTTTAAATTTCGTGCTTTAGTACATTTGATGTATTGGCGGTTTGCTCTTTATGTGTCGCACTATTTGGATTTGGGTTTTTCGTGTTTCGAGCGCATAAAGTAGACCCCAGCTTTTTATTTAACAATCATGTATCTGGTGAAAAATTATATGAGTTGCTATGGCCTCCTGTTGCCGCTGATGTCTTTTGATGATGCTTTTGGGCTTTCTATACACATTGACCTTTTCCATGACAATACAAACTATGTAAGTCTCCAGGACCACAAAGGGCAGCCACAAGGTAGACACATAATTTCAATACATTTTGCAAAAACGACTTCTCTGTTGCAAGATGCAACAGAAAAAAATCCCAACCCCTTTTTCTAAAAGAGTCAGATTACACAGAGAAGACTGTTCTTCAAGAGGAAAACCATGAACACATAAGAGTCTGGCTGTACACACCCATAAGACCTTCAAAGTTTTCTATAATAATGACAAAACCCTTTCTTTCAAGTTATAATAACTGAATATTACAATAATCAGGTGAGGTAGTGAAGCAAAAGTCCTGTTAACCAATACAATTCAAATTTGTTTCTCAGGCATTTAAGTCAAATGATGCACCATCTGTTTAACACGTTGAATGCAGTTCCCATGCTTGCACTTCACAAGGACTTCTAAAAGTGTCTTCTAATTCAGTAATGTTAGATAGAATCGGAAGTAATGTTTTTGCCTTCAGTGACTGCTAAAATATGCATAGATCCAAAATTTCTCAAAACACATGTGCTAAGTCGTCTTATCGATTGGATAAAGTATTTGTAAAAATCCATGTTCTTATTGAACCACTAGGTCTTGAAATCCATTAACTTAAAATGTATTTTAATGAGTTTGGTCATAGTTACTCAAGTCCTGTTATAGATGGATGAGAAATTTTTAGCAGCCAATAAGGGCATCATATTGTTAAGGCAAAGGTGTGTGAGTCAGTCAAATGAAAATATTAAATGCCTTGTTTCAGTTTGGTATTTCTTTTTTCTTTCTTAAACTTAAAGAGCATGAGCAATCACACAATCACACTGATCATCTTTAGGCAACAATTAAACAATAACATGACCTTAAAGGCAGACAGATTGTTCACTTACTCCCACTGACTGTACCTTATGTTCTTTAATACAATCAGCTCAACTATAATATTTAGAGAAAATGTTGTTATATTAATATTACTGTTTTACCTGTTCTATTAAATGCAAAAAATATTTGCTATTCAGCTTTGTCCTTCTCTAAGAAGTTCAGAAAAAAATATATTCTAACACTGTGTGAATAGAACAATTCTTTATAAAAGTATTCTGAACCCAATGTTTTCTACATAGCGTTCAGAGAGAAAAAAAAAAGTAAGAGTGTTATACCGTTATTTAAAAATAATAGAAACATTGCTTGGAGCATTGCGGCATTAATCTATTGTTACTTTACATTTGTCATACATAGTCAGCTCAGTTCAAAAGCAGAACATATCATAGTGTTAAATGAAAATGCTATTTCAAAACTAAATGTACTCTTGCGAAATGTAAAATTTCTGAAATAAATGGCATACATTTGAATCAAAGTAATTACCAAAAGGTATTCAAGCAAACCTACTGGTCAGATTGTTTTTCACTGTTTAATTTTATTGAATATCTAAACCTGACACAGTCCATGCGCCTGATTTACTGGTTAAAAAATGCAATAAATAAGATTTCTGCTTCATCCTGTTCCATACAATAATAATATCTTTAAAAAAGTCAGTAAATCAAAATAAATAGAACATAATAGGCTCCTGTTCTTTTCCATTATCTGTTTTTCCCTTCTGTTTCTCTCTTTGGGATGTAGAACAGTTAGTTAAAAATCTAATCAAAGATGGATTTGAAGTTTTAATGTAACTTTTCAGCATTTGAAAAGAAACAAAAAAGTGTTTTGACCAAGTCATCATATTGTATCTGTGTGCGTGTGTGTGTGTGTGTGTGTGTGTGTGTGTGTGTGTGTGTGTGTGTGTGTGTGTGTGTGTGTGTGTGTGTGAGTGTGTATGCGTGTAACTGTATGTGAGGAGTGGCCTTAGGTCAACCGGTGCCCTAGGCAAAAGGGCTCCACGGCGCCCCCCACCACACCATCTGGTGCCCCCATCCTAGTCTACTTACACCAAATAAATGCTGGAAAAGCGCCCCTACTAGAGCAGTGCCCTAGGCGGCCGCCTAGTTGGCCTATGCCTAAGGCCGGCCAGTGAGAGTGTGTGTGTGAGAGTGTGTGTGTGCTCTCCTGTGTGTCTATGTGTGCATGTGCACGTGTGTGCATAGACCTCCCCATCTCTACTTGATCTATTCTGCTCTTTCCTCCTCTTACTTGTTCTAATGTACAGTAATACAGTAATCTAGCCATATAGCTTGGGCTACTGCAGCAGTGATCAATATGAAGAACATAGTACAATTGCATAAGTAAACGTACTATAACAGTCAGTAGCTACTTCCTCTTTCCCTCCAGCCCCTTGCTTATTTGGTGTGTTTTTATGTCAGGGTGTACATAGCTAGTTCCTTTTTTTTCTGTTAGCAATGTCCTCTCATAGCTCAGCATCCTTTTCACAGCTGGCATGAAAGCTTTGATGGGCTTGGCACCCAAACCTGTCTAACCATCTCAGTTTGACATGACTAATGATATGGGCACATGGAAGGTGCCTTGAATCTTTGTAAGCTGGTTGGTTGTTATACCTTATGCTGGATATAACCCATATAGCTTAGGCTACTACAGCAGTGATCCTTGGAACATTCATTGTTATGTTAAGTTTACTTACACAACTGTACTTTTTATCCCATAGTTATTATCAGTTTTGTTAATATGAAGTGGCTTACTATGTCATTGTTATTAATTCTGTAGGGGTAGAGGGAGGTCGAGCATGTTAGCTATAAAATTACAGTTACTCTGAGGTGGCAAGGGATGGGGGGGCAGGTAGGGATGCAGACCAATCAGTGCATATCTGTAAACAATCAGTGTGTATGTACAGAATGGAGTCATCAGATATGCAGGCAAATCAACAAAACCATTCAAACCCCAAACCATTCAGAATAGCACTAATCTTAAAATGCACTTTACCATCCTTCATTGGTCTCACTTACTTGCAATAAAAGACTCCAGTGAAGAGACTAACAACCTACAATATTGCTACACTTGCAAAATAAATTCTTTCCCTCATCACAAAGGCTACTTCTGCCTCATAAACATGACTAGGTATCTAACTAAAACACCTCCTCAAATTATGTGATGAAGCATGGCACAACTGGAAATGCAATGCCTCCACAAAATCTGGAGCCAGATATTCCTCGCTATGCAACCTAGCCAAGCAATACATCCACAGACACAAAAACAATCACTTTCAAAACAAAGAAATCTCAGTTTTATCCAAACCTATAAGATTCTGGAGAGAAATCAACTTGTCGATTGATCGAAAAATACAACTCAGCTCCACTCCCTGAATCTCTGTAACACCACCACATACAAACTCTCATGCACTGACTTCCTCGATGAGTTCAGCAACCTGGCAGACATCAACAACACAAGGCTACCACCCCCAGCCACTTCCCTTTACTTCTCACTATTCCATTTCAGAAAGATTAGAGTCGAAGAGTCTGAAGCCTAATTGGGCTAAAAGCAAATAGATACTCCCCATGTTCAAATAACCAAGCACCTTGGTTCATTCACCTTTATAAGAACTTCATCTCCCACCCCCTCACCCACATATATGACCTCTGTTAACTAATAAGATTATCCCTCAGATATGGAAAACAGCAATTGTCACTCCTATTCCAAAACTACTCAAGTCAACTACTGCTTTGCAATAGTGTTCTATCGCAATACTTCTCACTTTGGGTAAAATACTACAAAAAATGATCAATGTTCAAATTACTGCCTATTTACATCAATACCATATTATATCCAGGAAACAACATGGATTCTGGTCTGGATGCTTCACAATAGCAGCTCTCTTCTCCCTCAGAGATGACATCCTATCCCATATAGACAAAGGCAACCTGACAGGCGCTGTCTTTGTTGACTTCACAAAAGCCTTTGATCTAATTGACTATAAGTTACTATTTGACAAATTAACTGAAACAAGCATTAGTGACAATGCAAAGCCTTAGTTTGTAGACTTCCTCACCAATACATCTTTCAAAGTGAAAGTAAGCAATGCCAACTCAAAAACAGCACCGCTTAAGAAAGGAGTTCAGCAGAGTTCCACTTTAGCACCTCTGCTATTTTCCATATTTATCAGCAAACACCCATCTGATTATTTTCAGATACATCTGCTTCTTTATGGAGAAGACATAGTCATCTATATTTCAAATAAATCCCACTCTGTTATACAAACTCAGCTCCAAGATGACCTTCAAACATTGGCTAATAGGCCAGAAGCTTATACTTGATCCATCAAAAAAAAAATGCTTTAAACCAACAAAAAAATAGCCAAAGCATCCAGCTTCCTTAATATTAAAGATATTAACAATACCATCATAGAAACTACCACAACCTTTAAATGCCTTTGCATTTGGCTAGATCAATCTCTTAACTTTCAACTACACATTCAAAACACCTGCAAAATGTTCAATGAACTACTGCTCTGAATAAACAAACTATCTATTCTTCTGTCCAAGTCAGCTAAAGCTACCATAGGCAAAGAAATTCTGTTATCTCAACTCAAATACAAACTACCTGTTATAGCCATAGCCTCAAAGAAAAATACTACCACCTTACAAACCATCTCCAATAAAATCTATCAGTTCATTACTAACTCTCCCAGTAATTAACACCACTGTCTAACTCTCACCAAAGTTAATGGCTCCCAGTACATTTCTGAGCCATCTTCCTGCTAGGATCACTAATTCACAAAGCACTTTCTCCAGATAGATCATCTCTTCTCACTCTTTAACTTTCTATCAACCCCCACAAATAACATCAGGGGTATCTCTCAATCTCTCCCCCCACTAACTCCAAAAACCTAAACTTTATTCGACTGACCATGCATTGCTGACCCTAGCACCTATGCTATAGGATGCCATTCCTCTAAGTTCGAGACATCTAAAAGTACTGGGACTTCAGACAACAGCTCAAGGAGCACCGCTTCACACAAACAAAATGCAGGTGCACTCTCTCTCGCTGAGTTCATGTTAAATGAACTCTGCAGCTCTCTCAAACCCGTATATCAGTCTCGTATATCAGACCCGTATATCAGACCCGTAAATGCCTATATCATACTTCCTTTTGTCATCTTGTCAATCGCTTAATTACTGCCTCTCCTTCATCCTACTTCCTTCTACTCTTTGCATCCCTGTCACACTTCTTTCACTTTCTACTCCTCTTCCCTCTGCATGCCTCTCCCACCTTTTTATTTTCTTCTCTCCATGGTAACCTTTGACTGCAGCTACTTCTCAATTGCCTCTTTTAATTTCTTCACACCTCTCTATATAGAATAATATGGTGCTATCCCAGTAAAACTGCAAATGACCCAATAACAAAGTGCCCATGTATTCACAAGAAACACTGGCACTAGATATGCCACTCCAGGCAGTAGAAATGACATTGCAAGTAGGCCCTCTTTAAGAAATCTGCTAGCATTGATTAATAGGAAACAATTCCCATGCTCTTCCTTCCTGAAGGTACTTTGTGGACAAAGATTAATGTAGTTATAGTGTATGACCAGAGAATCACATAAGCAGCTGTACCTAATGCAGCTAGTACAATGGCAAGGACTCTACTCGCTTGAGGTGGAGAAGTGGAATGTCATCTCCAGACCTCATCAACAGACCTTCTTTCACAATCATCATCATGGGGCTAGATAAAAAAAATACTATAGACATTATTACTCACTTAGGTCATTTTCTTGCAGCTTTTTATAGTTACATACCTGCAAGTTTATTTTAATAAATTCTTATTTTTTTACAATAGACAACATAAATGAAAAACAAAATTTGTTGATTCTGCAGAAGATACCTATGATGACGATTTCTCTGCAAAAAGATAGTTTTGGCCAGATACATAACTGCTAAATCCAAATGTCCTATAAAAGTACACAGTGGGACGATACAAAATTAAATGCTAGGTGTTGAAATTATAATTTAAAAAGATGTTAGCCAGTCAGATGTATTTTGAAATATGCAAAATGCGAACTAATATGCCTGATCCACTTTACAGAAGAATTATTTCTACTGTTATCTAAACAGTCTATTTTAAAATTATGGTCTTCAGGAGAACATGTATTTCTTAGACATAGCTGTGCTGTATCCAAGGAGGACTGACATGTGGTATCATAGGTTGCTATTAAAAGGACATGTCTTCTTTCCTAGCTGCCTGACAATGACGATGAAGATGCTGATGGTGGAAAGAAATGCAGAAACTGTATCTATTTCTTCTTTTTTTGGTGGTCTTTCAATTCATTTTACCTTGTTTCCCAATTCTCTATAAAACTTTTTTGTGTCATCAATAAATTGCTTATTTTGTACTTTTCCTTTATATTTATCTGCGTATCTTCTAAGTTTTTCCACCTGTGCTGAGATATTTAGTTTGTTATTTGCAATAGTGCATGATAGATCCTGGTCTGTTGTAGTACTGCACATTGCTTTTATCATGTCTATCTTTCTGAGTATTTTTTTAATCTGTTCCCTTTTCTATACTCCTCTAACAGTGACACATCTTGTCTTAACTGCTTTTTAGTTTTCTCTATTGAATACATCCACGATTGTATTCAATTTCTCCCCTTCCTTTCCCTTACTACCTTGTGTTCTTGTGGTAGAATTTTATCAGTTGTTAATTTAGCTGCACAGAAATATATCCTGTTTACTTCTGTTATATCACATGGATCTCTATGGACAGTCCTAATTACTGTGTTCATTTGTTTTATTAAACTTCTGACCTTTTGGGTTTTATTGACCTTCTGCAGTCTATTTATTTCATTGATCTTAATATATCTATTTATGTATATTAGATCAAGCAACTCTTTTCTTAGCTCATTTTCTTCTAAAGTGAGGGCGCGTTCTTTGTTTTCCATTTCTTGTGGGCATTCTATAGAAAGTTCTATAGCATCTTCCTGTGGCATAGTCTCGTCAATTTCATCCTGTGCCATCCATTGTTCTGTCATATTGGAACTCACTGGCCTATTATTCCTCAACATTCACTGCATCAGAGTTTCCACAGTTTCCTGTTCCTTCCCTCGCTGTCCAGCTTCAATATAAAAATTCATATGGTATTTAAGACTCAAGGCTTGGTATGTTTTGCATAATAAGTTTACACTTTAAGACCTCATTTCTTCATTTGCCCAGACAACTTTTTACTCCTTCAAAATACAGCATTCAAAGGGACCTTTATACTGAGTGATTAAGCAATACTTGTAGTTTATTCACTTATTTTATGAAAGTTTAATAATAGCAAATGCTCTGTGTTATGAGCTAGTACCGACAGGTTGCTATGGTTTCCATTGAATGCAACGTGCTGTACCTAAAGTGATTCCTACACCTGTCCACATAGTGGCTGTGCTGCAGGCACTACATTGGTTGACAATGGGTCTACTGTGTCTCTTTAGCACATCTGAGCTCACATTACAATAGTGCAATACAACATCCTGAAATTGATAGCTCAGGTACATACATTCTTGTAATGCAGTTACAAAAAATATATCAGTGTCAGTGCTGCAACATGTAGCACACTTGCCTTTGGTGTAGAAGGCTGTGGGCTCTATTCTTACACCAGGTAGATTGATAACAGCCACTGCAGTGTAGATAAGGGGGAGTGCTGCACTCCTGAGTGCTGTCCTTTGGATCAGATGTTAAACCAAGGCCCCATCTGCTTGAGTTATTGGTAACTTAGATGGATGTAAAAGATCCCACATCACATATCAAAAAATTGTTGACAGTACCTAAAAAGTATGCTGTAAAGACATACAACCATAAAGGACAGGATGCTTTCTTACCCTAAAGAACTCCTGAGGACTGCCAGTCCTGGCAAGAATGTTTGCTCTACCACAGATAGACTGCAAACTCCTAAAGTGTGTTTAATCTAAATGGAAGGTTTCATGTTTCAAACAGAAACTCAAACAACACTCAACCATTACCTGTTTCTACACATGCTCAATTCAAGGTTATTATCCCTCATACAGCCACCCCTCTACCAAGTAAGCTAATCAACTATGTTTTATCCTTACTGTCAAGAATTTCTTCTCCAGTACTGTAATGAAAACATTTGTTCTGCATTCCTCATTACACTTACCCAATTATTGACCTTGTGCCCTATCCTCCAACCTCATTGTTTCTCTATCATTTCCACCTACCTTATTGGTTTTCCTTCTTTTATCTTCCCTTTCTAGACTAATTTACACTTTTCACCTTCCAAACCATATCTTTTCTCTCTTGTTTCCTAAATGCATCACCGTGCCGACTCTTTTTCTCAAACTATGGTTCTAATTGAACTTTGAGTCTGTTTTTCCAGTTGTGCAATCTTATGTTGAAAATAGTGTATGCACTTTATAGACAATGTAACTGCTATATCATTATATTTCAATATCCACTGAAAGTATACCATTGTAATCAACATCCTGACTTTTTCCTTTTAAAATGTATACACTTTTTACCTAAGTTTATCTGATTCACTTTTGTATTCAATGAACGTACGCACTCAATTTTTCATATACAAATATCATTTTTGTAAGAAGCTTTTCTCCCCAGGCCTCGACTGAAAAAAGGCTTTTAGGTAAGCTAGACTTTTCCAGTAAACAAAAGGCAAAATCAATCAAACAATCGATCAATCAATCAATCAATCAATCAATCAATCAATCAATCAATCAATTAACAAATAAATAAATGAACCAACAAACAAGCAAACTTTTTCCTACAATGGTTATTTTTATGTGAAATTATGTACCTTGGTAGCATAGACAGTGTACCACCCACTTGTCCTTCAGGGCCAAATTAAAAACTAATTTATTTATGCATGACTTTAGTGAAGTCTGAGCATGTATTTAGAAACAAGCAACAATTAGTCAAGATTTGAGTCATTTAATTCATTTAGGCATTCACATTACATAATATTGTATTTTCTACAGTTATTTTATAATATGTGTTTTATTATTTGATTGTGTTATATCCAGAGATTTAATAAAGTTAATGTAAAGTAAAATATTATTCATACATTTGCTTGATTATTAATTTGTTTTATCTAAATTTCTTAATAATAATAACTGACATAAATTATTCTTACAGCAAAGAGATGACCCAGATCCAATTTAAAGGAGGAATAAAGTATAATAGCGGGCTGGTAGTTGAAACAATTGAAACCCGTGATCCTTAAACAAAAGAGTAATAAATTGAGCACACTGATCAAGCTCCAAAAGAGAAAAATATCCTCATTATAGTGAGGTTCATAATAAGAACCTGGATTTAATGATATATTTTGAGTGATCTGATAGCTAACAGAATTTATTTAGTGGTACTAGGTTTTATAAGGCACTATCAAAGACTGGTAGGGTTAACTGGAATGGAGTTGGGCTATATTATGGTGGTGACAAACAATTGAAACCCGTGATCCTTAAACAAAAGAGTAATAAATTGAGCACACTGATCAAGCTCCAAAAGAGAAAAATATCCTCATTATAGTGAGGTTCATAATAAGAACCTGGATTTAATGATATATTTTGAGTGATCTGATAGCTAACAGAATTTATTTAGTGGTACTAGGTTTTATAAGGCACTATCAAAGACTGGTAGGGTTAACTGGAATGGAGTTGGGCTATATTATGGTGGTGACAACTGCTTTGACCATGGTTATAATCTTACATAAACAGACTGCAAGCACACACACACACACACACACACACACACCCACACACACACACACACACACACACACACACACACACACACACACACACACACGCACACACGCACACACACACACACACACAGCAAGTCAACACACATGAATTTGCATGTATTCAGAAAAAGACACAAATGCATACATGCAGAACTTGATTACATGCACAGACATGTACAACACACACACACACACACACACACACACGCACGCACGCACGCACACACACACACACACACACACACACACACACACACACAGTTATTGAAATAGACTTGATATGAAAGTAATAAATGTATACTTATGTGACATTAGCTAATGGGCAAAAAGTTAAACCCTTTATTTTAGTCAAAATAAATATCAGGTGATATATTTTGGTAAATGAACATTAAAACCTACTTAAGTATTGGGACTGTTAATTCTCAAAGAAGTTATGACTGCCAAAATCTTGTGATTATGATAACCAGTAACATTTCATTTGAAAAGCATGTTGACACCATCAGAAGTAAGGTCCTACGACTTATGGAATTCATGTTAATCCATCTCTCTGAAAGATGAAGACCATATCATTATGTTTTACATAGCTTACGTGAGATCTGTTTTAGTGTATAATGGTTCATTTTGCATGTATCCAAGTAATCAACTTCAAAAGCCTGAATTGCTTCAAAGTAAATTTATGAAGCATATTCCAACTGTAAAAGGACTGTAATTTTGATAGATGTATAATACTAAATTTATTGTTAATTTGCCATAGATATTTTCAAGTCAAGGCAATGTAATCCTAACAAATAATGTGTTTAAATATAAATCACAAAAGTCATAATTTAACTTAGAACTGTGCTCAAATCCCATTACCCAAAAACACAAGAATATTAATGTCTGTTTACATCTGAATCAGACTTCCTTGGGAGGTAAATATATATATCTCAAGCTGGTCAGACAATTTGGAGTAAATTGTCCTATAGTATAAAAACTTCAGAAAATATAGTAATGTTTAAGGAAAGCTTGGATTCCTGGATGGGAAGTGAAACTTTCAATCTTTATTCTGTGGAGTAAGTATACTCTTGACAGCTTTAGGCCCTAAACACTAGTTCTTTAAACTTAATGAAACTTGATAATTCTTGTACTATTGTTGAATGATAACGAATACCAGAGGTGGAAGACGTTATGAAACTTAATAATTCTTGTACTATCGTTGAATTATAAGGAATACCAGAGGTGGAAGAAGTACATTATAACCATGCATGTGGCATTTCTAACCATGCATGTGGCATTACAATGTTTAATCAGTTGTTTAATTGTAAGTTATACATAAATCAAGCCATCTTTTTCAGTGGAATATAATCAGTGAGAAATTATGCAGAAGATCCTCAGAGATCACACAGCCATGTATTACTGAATAAAAATTATTTAATAAAACACACACACACTCAATAGTTTTCCCTGCACTCATTGAATCCACAGCTCACCTACCATAACATTTCTTTTAGTTTTATGCAAGCTGCTTTAAGCACCAGTTTCCTAGCCTGAGATAACGTAACACAGCTTTTCAGTGCCACTGCTGCATTGAATAACCCATTCCACTATTGCAGTATCATTTTTGTAGCCTTGAAATAGCAAAGGAACTGAAATAAAGCATAATAACCATATTCCTTATTGGACAGAATGTATATTTTGGAATTTTATAAAACAGCCCAGCCAAGTAAGCTGACCTTTTTTAAAACAGAAACTGGACCTTACAGGAAAGCTGTTATTACTGTTACAGAAAAAAAGAAATGAAAAAAATGAAGTCATTCCATTATTATGAGACACACATAAAAGTGAGGGGAAAAAGAGAACTGAAGAAATTTTTCAAAATGGCAGTCCTGTCTCAAAGAGAATATGTTGATATATATATATATATATATATATATATATATATATATTATACATATCAATAAAGGTGTTCAAATGTATTCATTTCAATGTGTAATACCAACTATATTGATAGCTATGATATTTCTGAAAGTTTTTGCATTCAAATGATATCATTACAGAATTTGGGATATTTGATTCAATGTAAGTGGCTGTCATTCTAGTTTCATGCTAGGATAGCATTATAATAAAATTCTGCATTTATTTCAATAGTTAGGGTTTGTTAAAACTGAATAACAAAGCTCACTCGAAATCGTAGTTGTGTATAACAGATCTTTTCCTTTGTTTTTTTTTTCTTAACGCATGACGTCTGACCTATAAGAAGCTCAGTAAATTTGCTTTAAAAGCAGGCAAGAGAATATATTTGTTTGAGAAATAACCCAGTTTATTGATTAACTCAGAAAGATTAGTGGTACCCACTGCATGTTAATTGTTTTGTAAAGCAGAATTTAGGGTCAATTTTGAATGTAGTGTCTTAGCTTATTTAAGTAAAATGATAGCTAACCCTCCAAATGGCCGAAGATGTATCAAAGCATAATAGCAATATCTTAAGAGAGTTTCAAACATTTCTTCAGAAGTCAAAATTTGATTCCAGATCAACATTTACGAAGGAAAGAAATGAGTCATTTAGCTTTGGGTACTGAAATATAAAAGAGCCAATATGATAAAATCATACTGATGTTCTTGTATAATTTTAAAAGAGCTGTTGCTATAGAAATTTGACTTTTGTGAGTCTGTCTAAAGAAAGGTTAACTAAAACCTTTCAGTCTTCACTGATAATATAAGGATATTTCAGAAATGTAACTAGATAGTTTGTAATAAGGGCTATGAACTTGAATCTTAATGGGGGATAATATTCAAAATTAGTAGTGGTTTTTCTGAAATATTATTAGTACATACACTGTAGCAGAATATTATCACATTATCAATGTTGAATTGAAGAAAATTTAACAAAGCATTTTTTTAAACTGAAATGGCTGCTACACTGCTCTTATTTTTATGGCTCACAGAAGATACTATGCATTGGATTCATTTGTGTTTTATTTATATTCTCCCCACTGATCTGATGTATGATTCTCCTGTAAAAAAAAAAACGAAACAAAAAAAAAAACAGCACAAACTGACACACCATGACTGTACGTGTTGTAAAATAAAAAAAAAAAACAACTACTTTCCAGGATTTAATAAAACCCTTGTAGGCACTGTGTAGAAACTGTATGGACTGTATCCATGTACACAGCCACAATTCCCCGTCAGCAGTGCCCCGTGCATATTAATCATGGCGTGCTGCCAAGAAAGAGTATAGGAACAGGGATATTGAATCCATGTAGGGAGGCTACCCATGGTTGTGGATCCCTGGCTGACTATAATGCTTCCCACTACTGCTGAAATGCTGTGAATTGTTTCAAATGTGTAATTTTGTTTATGAATTATTTGTTTTCTCTCTGTATGCTTATGCAGAGAGGTGTGGAACATAGCAATGCCAAGCTGTGCCCACATATAGAGAGCTGACACCTGCTATGTATCTAAAATAGAAACTAGATGTAATTAATTATGATAATTATTTTTTTTTATAATTGCTGTTTGCGTGGCACAGTACTGAGTGCTGCATAGCTGAGTGGTACTCATACATACATAGCCAGCAGCTGCCAAACATCTAAAAATAGAAACCAGATGTAATTAATTACTTATTTCTGGGTCTATTTAAGCAAGTTTGCATGGTGCTAAGCTTAGCTAAAACCTTGGTTGTGCGAGCTTTCTCACTGCTTAGCTCTGCTTTCTCAATGACATGTAAGGGTGGGAAACAGCCTATATTAGGTGCAATAGAGGGAATTCTGCACCATCTTTGGAGTCTGATTATCTGTGGATATGCCAGGCAGTGTTGGAAAGGGTGCATGCTTTCAGGCACAGAGATGGGGTGTTCAGGAGTCCAGCCTCCTTATTGGGCTTCTGGTGAATAATTATGAACCCAGGCTGATGCAGCACAGTTTCCAGGGCTCAGAATGTAAGGCGGAGGCCTGGGAATAGTTGGCTAGGGAACTTACCAGTGCTACTTGTATCCCCCACACAGGTGAGCAGTGTCATCACCATTATGACAACCTGAAGATGAGAAAGATGGGGACCTTGAACACCTGGGTTCAAGATGCATGAGCTGGGAATGCCGCCAAAAATATGTAAGTATGTTTTCCACTATTTTACCAAACTGCAAGCTGTCTGCAAAACTGGCATGCAAAATGGTGTGCTTCTTTTCCAAGAGCTGCAGCTAAGAGGGCTTGCAATGTTGAGTCCCATGCTGGGCGCCTGGTCAGGTTGTGCCATGTGTGTGGTAAGTACAGATTTATTTTGCTAACTGTAGTGCAACAAGCAAGAAAGAGTAAATCATTTTCTGCAATAAAGTGCAATAAATGGTCAATTAGAGCTATAGTGCAATAAATAAACAATACCAATAACAGTACGGCCCAGACCGCAGAATCCTTTATAAACGCATTCTATGAACACCTTCAGGAATGCATGGATCATGCAATCCCAAATAAAACCAAGACCCAATCCTCCAAAGGCAGACGTTCTGTCTGGTGGACCCCAGCCATAAACAAACTATACAATAGAAGGAGGAAGCTACTACATGATAGAGCAAAATCCCAAAAAGGGAAGGCATCTCTGATCAGTATTAGCAAAAAACTACGGGCACTCATAAAATTGTCTAAGGCCAGCTTCGAGAGAAAAATTGCACAGGACACTAAGGATAATCACAAGGCTTTCTTTAGTTATGTTAGGAACCTGGGTGGGAATTCCCAGATATGCTCAGAATTAGTCCAAAATGACAAAAATACACCAAGCCCACAAACATTGCCAACATCCTAGCTGACAGGTTCAGTGCAAACTTCTACCCCCTCTCCCCACCAAAAGGGCAAATATCTATCCCAACAGAGTGCTGCCCCCTGACATCTCAGATGCTCAGGTAAGAGCCGCCCTCTCCAAAGCAAAAAACACAGCATCAATGGGACCAGATGGTGTCCCGGCTGCCCTACATGAACTCCAAGAAGAGCTAAACCCAAACATAAAACTACTGTTCAATCTTAGCCTTACTACAGGATATGTACCCAAAGAGTGGCGTACAGCAACAGTGGTCCCTCTCCACAAAGGTGGTGCCTCAACGGATCCTGGAAACTATTGCCCCATAAGCCTGACTAGCTTGGTCTGCAAAGCTATGGAAAGGATCATCATGGACCTCATAAATAAAGATATTGGGGACCTACAGACACTGGATCCTACCCAGTTTGGCTTTGTTAAGGGCAGATCCTGCCTCTTAAACCTGGTCGATTTCTTTGAAACAGTCACCAAGGCCATTGACGAGGGAAGGTGGTCCACACAGCCTACCTGGACCTCGCAAAAGCCTTTGATACAATACCCCACTCGGGCATTATAAATAAGCTCACCAGCTTAAATATAAACCCCTATGTCACTAGATGGGTTGCAAACTGGCTCAAGGACAGAACCCACATGGTTAGAATTGCTGGAGCCATGTCAGACTCCAAACCAGTTACAAGTGGCATCCCACAAGGCTCAGTCCTGGGACCTCTCTTGTTCGGTATATATTTCTCGGCGGTACAGGCCAGCACGGAAGGACTGTGGCTGACCAAGTTCGCAGATGACTGCAAACTGGGCGCCATAATCAGCTCTTCAGCCGACACAAGCATCCTCCAAAAGGGCCTCATAGAAACAGACAACTGGTGCCAGAGCCATGGCCTCAAGCTAAACGCCAAAAAGTGTTTAGTCATCCCCTTTGGCAAAAACAAAGTGCCCACAAATTACCACATAGGTGGTAATCCATTAAGTACAGAAGAAGTCATTAGGGACCTGGGGACCCAAGTTGATAGCAATCTCTCATTTGACAACCACGTGGCCAAAGTGGTTAGAAAAACATTTTATATAGCCCACCTAATCATGAAGGGATTCACATCTAGATCAGGGAGGTCATCGTACCTCTTTACTCATCCCTCATCAGGCCCATAATTGAGTACAATGCCCTTTTGGGATGTACCTTACCAGACACCTGCAGCAACTGGAAAGACCCCAAAAGTACCTCACCAAGAGGATCAAAGGGCTCAAACAGATGCCATATGCTGCCGGTTAAAGAAACTCCAGCTCTACTCAGTGGCATACCGCCTGCTCAGAGGCGATCTGTGCCTGAAGTATAAAGCCATGTCCAACCCAGAATTAATGGACATGCTGCACCTCAGAAAATCCAAATCCCATCGAGCTCTGGCTCGAGAGACTTGAACCTCAGCACTGAAATAAATAGGACATGCTGGAGGGACAGATTCATAACCCAGAGACTCCCTTCACTCTGGAATAAAATCCCAGTCCAGGTTAGGCAGAGTCCCACATTGACTCTCTTCAAGAGGAATCTTGATGAGTGGATGGGAGATCGTAGGTTTACCCCGGCTATCACTTCTGTGTCACTGTTAGACAGAGGCACAGTATACTATCCTCAAAAAAAGGCATAGCAAAATTAATTTAAAATGGGTGGCGAAAGCCAAACACACTCTGGCTAGGCTTATAAATGCCCTAGGAAAGGTAGCCTAGTATGAACCTATGAACAGTAAGAAAAATGATGTACAGCAAGACTGTGTTGTCATAACTATTGCAGTAGAGCTGTATGCATTTATTGTCTATGGTAAGGTTGCTGCAGACAAGTATAACACTGTCTCCAGGCCAGTATCAGTCACATAATGCGCTATATCCCTCCTACTTCAGGTAATAAAGTTATATGTGTGAGGTAGCCCACTATCTGGGAAGATATTATGTGTGGACTTCACAGACATTTATCAGCAGTACCAATAAAGTGTTAAGCAGCATCGTTGATTCTTAAAGAAATCTGTGTTTATAAATGCAGAACGGCTGTATTCCATGCATGTGTGTTCTACTGTCACTGCAGTCACATAAAACAGTTTGATAGTTCTAGAATGCAAAATTAATTCGGTCACATAATGCTCTCATTTTCTCATACTCCAGGAACTAAAGATATATGGTTGAGATAGCCAATGTTATGAGCAGATATGACTGTGCTTACATTTCCAAGACAATTATCAGAAATACCAGTAAAGTGTTAAGAAGCATTGTTGATTCCTAACTAAATCTGATTAAATATTTCCAGTACTGCTGTATTCCTTGCATGTCTGTACTACGTTGCTGCAGTCGATTGTTAAATTTTTTGCAGATGTCCCCTGCAGTCACAGCTACTGGGTTCTATTCCCATGCCTGCCAGCTAAGTCATGATGGCTGTCTAGTTTATAACCTGTATACAAACATGCCTCTCAAGTGCCATGATTTCTTGTAATGTAATTAAAACTGCCTAATCTGTCTGTCACAGGAATACCAGAAAAATGATTACCTGGAATGCAGTGTATTACCACATCTACTTAAACAACACCTTGGTAGTTATATAAGTCCCCATTATATGAAAGTGCCCTGTGTAGATGTGCACCTGCATTTGTTATAGCTTGGTCCATACTGACCCATGCTAACAGCTTGAGAAGTATGTATGTGCTACATCAGTTATAGGAAAATTGTAGTTACTGTACTCAAAACTGAAACTACATGCCTGTAGAGTATTTATTATCAATGTTTTCAGGGATATAGTCCGCATTGTCAGTAATGAAATGTTTCTCTCTCTCTCTCTCTCTCTCTCTCTCTCTCTCTCCTTGCCCCTTATCTTCATTTATTTATTATTGTTATTTATTATTATGATGTAATATTAGCATATTTTGTTAAACTAACTATATTTTGGTAAAATATGATTTATTATTGTTATGTTTTATTATGATTAAATATTAACATATTTTGTTAAACTAACTGTTTTGCTGAGCTTATGGTTTAATTCTTACTGGCATGCTGTTAACATACTGACGGTTATGTTACTTAATGTTGTGTTACACATTATGGTACTTACTTATTATCGCAACCAGATTTCTGCAGTTGCGACATGTGCATAGCTGCAGAGAAACCAGAGTGGGTAAGAATTCAAGCTGCTTTAGGACGTCCTTAGTATTGCCAGAAATCTTCATATTACTTTCAGGAGCAGGAACAACTTTAGAAATCCTGTACTTCTTTTGCGTGCATTACAGATGCACGCTTGACTTTCCAGAGCTGCTATTGTAGTATGGGTTTGTTCAGAAAAGGCACACACGGACACACAAAAAGTGGTTGGGGTAAACTGTTTATTTAGAGCCAATGTTGTAATCGATGTTGAAAGGACACCGAAAAACTGCTTGTGATACACTTATTATTTACAACCGATGTTGTAATCGATCTTGTAAATAATCAACCATTGCATTGCTAATGATTTTAACTGATGACGGATGCATGATGTTGACAGCTGATTTCTGGTCTATTTCTCAATGAGAAAGTTTGGAAGGGGCATGTTCCAATAAAGAGAGATTGTATTATACTGGTCATTGATTTCATTAGTACTGTAAATGATGTGGGAGGCTGACTATGGTTTTGTCTTACTATGTGGTGGGAAATGTATAACAGTAGTTTCACAACATTTGCTGCCATGAGAAAGAAACGTGCAGCAATCGGAATTGAAATAACAGAAATGGTGGGAGTAAAGTAGACAAAGACACATGAATAGTATGTTTTTTACATTTCTGTGATAGCAGAAAAAACAGTGTTGGTGTAGAAGGGCTACCATTATACAACATTTCTACAGTATTCATGAGCATATTTCATGATCGTTACGCAACTGGATTTTGCCGTTAAATATCTGGTTGAGATAATATGTAAGTACCCCCATAATATACATTAATATGTATTTGGATTGATAAGTATGATGTTCCATTCTGTTGATACTAACAATGGTTTGTTTATAACTAACCATAACTTATTGCTATAACTCATTTGCCACAGCACATCAAGGTAGGCCGGCTGATCTGCCTACCTTGCCTCATCCGGTCATGGCACCTGATCCCAGAATGGTGGATGGTTCCTTCTCTGCTGACCCTGCACTACCTATAGTGTCGGGTAGTACTGCCCCACAGGACAGGGCCAGGTCTCCCTCTGGAAGAGGTGGTGGAGGGGGAGTTATCACCAGGGCTGTTCTGCCAGTTTTGGTGCACAGGATAGTCTACGGTGGGTTTGCCTACCACCTGCACTGGACTAAGGACATGCTGGTCAACCTGGTGGGGCAGCCTCGCCCCAGTGCCCAGCCTCCACCACTGCCACTTCCAGGGCAGTGATGGAGCAGTGTAGATAATCCCATGGGTGGATATGTGAGTCATGCTGCTGCCTTGTGGAGGTACAAGAGTCTTAGATTCCACAGCACCCTCCCTATCCAAGATATTCACCCCCTTTCATGTGTCACACACCATCCCTGTCTGTTGTCTTGTTTGTCTTGTCTTTCTGCAAATACATCCTCACTTACTTAACTTACCTCCTCCACACGTACCTATGTCCCTTCCCCAACACTCCACTCTCACCTTAAAAAAAAATGGGCACCTGTCCCAAAAAAAAATATTGTCCCATACATAGCTCTTCATTTCACACACTTGCCCACTGGACACACATAATTTGTT
Source organism: Protopterus annectens (assembly GCF_019279795.1). NCBI lineage: Eukaryota > Metazoa > Chordata > Ceratodontiformes > Protopteridae > Protopterus > Protopterus annectens. The sequence goes on along the minus strand of NC_056736.1, from coordinate 779,870,229 downwards.
CCAGTTGGCTTGACAATGCAGTTATGTTGTCCTCATCCCTCTCTCTGGGGGTGAGAGTTCAAAGTCATGTATGAATTCTGTCAAAATGCATAGTTGTTGCTGTACAAGAAATGGATAGCTATGATTATTTTTTACACCCATCCTGCACATCCCTACCTGCTTTTCATTATGTTTTACCCTCTGCTTCTACCTAATTTTACCACTTTCCAATCTCCCCATTTTTTTTTCTTTATATTTTTTTAGGGCGACCCTGCATGACACTCTTTGCTAAGCTCAGCTAAATAGAGATATATTGAACATATGTGCTTTCTATTTATAATAAACATGTGAAAAAAAAACACCTGTCCCATATTTCAAACCCAAGAACATTGCACCTGCAGAACACTGCATTAACCTGCCATACCACACAGATCTAATTATAACAGCTGGTTTAAACTAAACATAGTAATTGCCAGTTATAGTTAAGCATGTTTAAGTGGGGCTCTGCATTGTGCCACATCGTGCAAACTTGTTTATTTAAAAAGTAATGGAACAAATGGGAGTGTAACTTGGACTCTGGTGCAAAACTATACCACTAGAAAGCCAAACACGTAAGAGTGGATGTAAGTGAGGCCTGTGACAGCAGGTTAATGTTCCCTTTTATCAGCAACATGTAGTAATACACCTGCTAAGCCATTAATGGCAAAATACATGTTCAACTAGGACCCTGGTGCAGAAATGCACCCATATAAAGCCATACACGTACTGATAGATGTAAAAAACTTTTGTCACAGCCGGTATGTGTGCACTTATATCTTGCAAATACATCTACTTTAGCAGTGACTCAGTAGATCAGTCTGTTAAATGCCTTGCAAACAGTGCATTTTGCCATACACTGTCCTGGGTTCAAATGCAGTGGTGTGTAGCAGTAAATTTACAGTATGGTGAAGACAGTAATTAATGACTGAGTCATGTACTCTTTATCCACACAATGCATTTCAAATGAAATGTCTGGTTTTCACTGATGGAAGTCACAGGCCTGCAGGTAGGAACACACATCCCATATCCCTATAGCAAAACTATATGTGCATAAGTGTCATGTCATGCATTAATATGCATTCACAGAGAATGTCAACTCAGGTACTGCAAATGAGGGCCACTAATATCAGAGAGCATCACACAATCCTTTCAAAATACCAGCTGCACAACTAACATACACATTGGAAGTCCTTGCCTGTAACAAGGACTGCCCTCAAACATGCTGCAAATTACTACCAGACTGTAACACATGGCCTGGCAGTTGCCCAAATGGTGGACATATTCTTATATTTATACCCCATCTCACTCAAGAACACACCAAACATGTTGCCTAGTACTCTGTTAGTGATAACGTTGTCTAATATACTTACCTTAAACACATGCCTTAATTGGAGTGGAAAGGGTACTGTCACTCTGGCTCTGCTACTACAACAAGGCTGACACAGCTCCCACAGTTACTCCTACAGCTTTTTGTCCTCCAAAGTGTTCACACTCCCTGCCTGCATCTGTTACCTGAATCAGCAGCTGCCTGTAGTGCACACATCTCTATGTAAAAGTTTCTGCTACAGACCTATCCTCTGCAATGATGTAGTCTCCTCATCCCAGTAATGTCCATCACAACATATGAGAAAGGCGCCCCAATCTACATGAAGGCCTTATATATTGTACAGTGGTTACGTGTCATTGGCTGATGATAGTGCAAATCAGCTGTGTTGGCTGCAATTAGCATTTCAAACCCACAGACTGGTTAAGAGGCAATCACCTGAAGATGAGAAGCATGTTAAAAAGGCAAGCAGCTAGCTATGGGAAACCATTCTGTATGAGACTTTCTTCACACAGAACACGTGTTTGTGAAATCTTCACTATTGCCACATAGCAGAGGAGTACTGCACTCCATCAGGTATGTAACCTTTTTTGTGTACAACAGGACACGGATGTGTGAATATACTTATGGGGAATAGGGATTACAGCATTAAGCCTATCCTAGAGCTGTGATAATGACATGTAATTGATCTCCTGCTTTCTTACACCTACAGAGGACATACAATACATCAAGGGTGCATTGTTTCTTGTCATTGTGGCACAATGGTCTTATTGGACTGTCCCTTTATAGTGGTTGTAATAGCACAGTGCTATTTCTTTGGAACTGTTCTTTCGACATATTATTGGAGGGTTGTCCATCAGAGACACACTACAGTATACTCCATTGTTGGGTGTGTGATAATACAGCAGTATCTGTCATGGCACACACGGGAATCGCTGACTATTGCTATTATCTCAATTGTATCCATAGACTTAGTATGTAGGTGTGACCACACTGATAGATGTGATGGTATTGTTAGGACACTACAGAGTGTCATATGTGTCAGCTGTGCAGAGTCTACACAAATGTCAACTGTGTTCCTCACTGTTGCTAATGAGATTGCAGTGTAATGAGATGTTATTTTCAAGTAAGTACAGCTGTTAGTGGGAAGAGTAATGTCCTCATGTCCTACTATATCAGGTTGGGTTTTCAGCAGATCTGTCATAGTGAAGACAGTGTATAGAGCCTTACATATATCACAACATAGTACTGCAGCTCATAATAGTGCAGGTATTAATGTACTGCTTTTTTCTTTGTTATCACAGGTGACAAGGGAGTGATGTCTGTCCCCTACACAACCAGATGTCAGTGTCTCCTCAGATTCTGATGATGACGGTGGCCACAGTGAGGTACAGGCATGGGTTTTGGGGGTTGAATCTGTCCCGGAGGTTGACATAATTCTTCTGCCCTCAATGTCACCGCACACAATTAGTATACCCACACATACCCAGTCTCTGGAGGACACAGATATTGAACGTTCAGACGGTGGGAACATTGAACAGGAAAGTGTGGCAACTATGGCACCTGTGAGTTTATACACAGGCCATAGCCAGAGAGCTGGCAAGGTCCCACAAAGGTGGATTGACAAGGGTGCTTGTAGAATGACTGCTGTCTGTCCACCACCTGTTGCAGGTTTCACATCACGGGTCACTTGGCACATGTTTCAGGTCATCATAGAGGCACAGCACTTACTGAACGGAATACCAGATGTATGCTTAGGGTTATGTATGCAGCACAGCCTGACATCCATGGCTGCATCCACTGCATTGGGGACACCCTGGATTGGTTCACTGATGCAGTAGACAGAAGGTGGGCTGAGACAGGTTCTGTCTTGGATAGCACATTGTCTGTGCTGGAATGTGTGGTTGGAGATGAGTGTCGGACTTGTGGATGTAGGTCAGCAACCCCATCTGATGAGAGTCCACATGGTCATGCACAATGACGCACCTGTAGTGGCAGTACATCCAGCACTACAGAGGGGAGTGTGCTGTCCACACCATGATGTGGCAGGCTATGGGCCCATAATCCTGGTATTGCTGCAGGGGACATGGTCCCAGCAGACAGCAGTCACCATCAGGTACTAGCTTCACTTCTGACCTTGGGCATGGAGGTGTCAGTGCAACTCCTGGCAGAGCCAGTTCCCATGTTCAGGCCTGGAGATGGTGAACTGTCAACTCTACGATGTATGGTCCAAAGCTCTCCAAGATTCTGGGCTAGCACTGAGCTTGACTGTGTAAATGCACACACTCAAACACCACTGTCAAATGCAGGTCACCTACAGACACACAACACATTTCCATGACCCATCTTACATGCTTCCATTCCTGACTCACACACATACTGTCAACTGTTTGGCTCAGCCTAGGACTCCTGCACCCTCACAGAACACCCTGTGCAGGTGATGATACTTGTGCCACATCCCTGTGATCCTTGCCATGATGTAGGGAAATGAAGCTATGTGTCTGATGCACAGGGTGACTATATTAGGTAACATGTACTTGTGTAATGCGGTGTTGTTTTGCCATACCACTTATAGTGGTTACGAACAAATACTGTATGCTGACATTTGTCATGAGTACTCCACATACTTTTGTGTACCTTATGTTGTATTATATTGTAATGGCTGTTTAGTTACAGAATGACAGGTGTTTCATGGACCTGTTTCTGTTTCTGTTTTAGGAGTCTGTTTGGATAACCTATGGATACATGGCAGCAATAAAGCAGCACAGGATGGAATGTCAGCACAGCAAAAATATGTCTTCAGCAAGGTACAGCACTATAGCCCATGACTCCATAAGTTCATATGTAGTTGACTGACTGACTGCCATGCTTCTGAGAGACAAAACCTGAGCACGCTACCAAAGAAACAAAACCCCCTCTAACCTTAACGAATTAAAAACTCTTTGTAACAAAGTTACAAAGCTTATTACTATAGATTGAAAAAACTACTTCTCCACACTTCAAAACAACCATAAAACAAATCCTCAAAAATTCTGGAAAGGCATCAACAAACTCCTAAAACCTGGCAGTACAGTAAACCCAAGTCCAGACCCAACTGCTCCAGATATCAATCTCACCACCCAATTCAACTCTTTCTTCTTAGACTCTATCTCTAAACTAACCACTTCCTTCTCCACATCAACCCACCCTCTATGCCCACACCCCTCCTCCTACCCCCATCTCCTACCTCTCATCTCCCATCTTTCTCCCTAAAACCCATCCCTAATTCTACCATAAAAAAACTATTGCAAAAGCTTAAACCATGTACTAATGCAACTGATAATATACCCTCATCCTTCCTTAACATAGCTGCTGAAGCCATCTTCTTTCCCATTAGCATCCTAATAAACCGATCTATCCAAGAAAGTTATGTTCCAATACTCTGGAAAAAGGCTTTCATCATACCTTTGCATAAAGGAGGCAAAAACAACGACATCTCTAACTTCCACCCCATCGCCATCCTTTCTCCAGTATCAAAACTCTTAGAAAAATGCATCCATCTCCAACCCCTCCCCTATCTCCTAGATAATAACCTACTAACCTCCACCCAACATGGCTTCAGACCTGGCCACAGCACCATGACTGCCCTCCTTTCTTCCTAGAAACTGTAAATGCAGCTAGAGATTCTGGCTGTAATGTATCCACCCTCCTTCTCGACCTCTTTAAAGCCTTTGATACTATATCTCATAGCCTTCTCCTTACTAAGCTATTTAACTTAAACCTTTCCCCTGCCGCTATCAATTGGTTCACCAGCTATCTCTCCCACAGGCAACAAGCAGTCAAATGAATAACAGCCATCTCCCCCTTCCTGAACACCCCCACTGGAGTCCCACAAGGCTCCATCTTGGGCCCTCTCCTCTTCAATATATTCATAAATGACTTCTATCACTCAGTTCCCCATGCCAAACTCGTTCAATATGCAGATGACTCCACAATTATCTGCACAGCCACATCCATTCCAACTCTCTTAAAATTAACCCAAGACGCCTTCTCTACCACTGAACAGTGGATGAAAAACAATCACCTTGCTCTCAATGCATCAAAAACCAAGCTTATGATATTTACCCCCTCAAAAAACACAACCATTGACAAAAATACATTCTCTATCATTAGCCAAAACCACACACCTCTTGAACTAGTATCAGAAAGCAAACTACTAGGGGTCCAGATTGATGACAAACTCACATTCAATAGCCACTTACTACTAAACATAAAAAAGCCCACATTAAACTTGGCATGCTTTATCGCCAAAATCAATTCCTCTCTACAACTACTAAGCTCACTCTGGCTACAACATTCCTTATCCCTTCCCTTCTTTACAGCACTCCTATCCTAACAAACCTTCAATCATCCCTTAAAACAAAACTGTCCACATGTTATAATAAAATTGCAAAATTTGCCACTGGCCACAAAGCATCTGCCCACCACTGTGTATCTCTCCACAAACTAAACTGGCTTGAGCTTCCTAACTATCTGTCCTTTACTCAGCTCAGTTTTGCCCACAAAATCATTTTCCAACCATCCCTCTGTCCCTCACTCACCTCACCCTTTAAAATGCACATGCCTCAAAGACTCCTAAGATCTAATAACCAAAATCTAATAGAACTGTACAAACCTCTTCACTCTCCAGGAAAAAAACTGCTGTCCTTTGCCCTGGCACGCCAATGGAACTCCCTTCCCCACTTCATCCGCACTACTACAAACCTCCCAGCTTTAAAAAAATCCCTGCATACACATTTATCATCCTCCTGGGAATGCTCCTGCTCTCATCCCTCCTAGTTCAACCCATCCCCTACTGACTGCCTCTTCTCTTAATTACTTTAACATAAGTAAGCAACAACTCCTAATAAGTCTCAAATTCTACTTTTCCTTAAATCTCAAATTCTACTTTCCTTTCAAGATACATCATATTGCAATTGTTATTGCCTTTTGCTATGCTATACTTTACATATAAAATGTAACCAGAATACTATAATTTTACTACTTATAACTTAGATTCTTCTCTATGAAACCATCTCCTTTTTGACTTAGACCCACATTTGACTACTCCTATCAACCACTATTATTGCCTTATTACCACTGTTGTTGATAATTGCTTTTAATATGATCTGTTTAATATGATTGTAAGTGTTAAAGTGTGAACCTCAATTACTTGTAATTCCTTGTACTTTGTTTTGGAGATTTTCTCCCCAGGACTCCATTGAAAACGGGTACTTCGGGCCCAATGGACTATCCTGGTAAATCAACTACAAATAAATAAATAAATAAAAATGTGTATAACAGGCTAACAAGGACAATGGCGTCATTCAGCTTAGTCATGCATCCCTAATCTGTGAAAAGGTCTGCTTACCCTTGGTGTCACCAGGGTTTTAGGAGCTAACACATCTGTAAGCTGTGGTGATGGAGATGACTCATCTGCAAATATCCTGTGTCCAGAGCAGACAGTTGCCTGACACCAGTTATAATTGCCATGTTCTGCATCTCATTGTGTAACCTGCACATGATGTGCGTCACAGCAGATGTGTGTGTCATATGCATGGCGGGCCTGTTTCATGTAGGGTGTACTGTCTGTGTTGCATACCTGTCTCTCTAGTATGTACAGTGTATAGCACAGTGATGTTGTGGGTGTGTAGAACAGGTGAGACATGTGTTAGTCCTGTCATGGATATGCAGCAGGTACACTGTGGGATCTGACACCTCCCTGTATATTGCCATACATATCCCTTCCAAAGTATTTAGGAGGCAGACTACATGAGTATAGTCATGACATGGACTCCATAGGACATATTGTCTACACTGTGTATTAGTGTACCATGGAACCTGTGTGGCTGCTACAATTGTATCAATTGTATGATATGCCTGTGTAGTGACATGGCAAGGGTGCCACTGTACACAACAATAGGTGTGATAACTGCCACATTCAGTATAGCAGTGACAGTCTGGGATTTAATCCCAAACCTGTTGGTATAGGTTGTATATCCCCACATCTTTCCAACCAGTGAAAGTCAAAAGCTACATTACTCTCTCTGTCCATAACTCCCATGTGTAATGGCTCAACTATGTGCAGTGTGTGGACACAGAATAGTTTTGTGCAGTCGTTGGCATTTAGTCCTTGTCAGTGGCTCAGACAACAACTGACTGTGTCTTATGCCATCATGGATAACTGTTGATTCTGTGTGAAATTCTGTGACAGCTCCTAATATGCAATTGCCTGCTAATGTACTCAGTCAGAGGTCTCTGAAAGTGTCTGTGACTACAGAGAGGGGATAGATAGAATGGGTATGCCAATAATGGAGGATGGTGAACTGCACTGGTGACTGGCATCATTGCAGCATAGGTTTCTCCAATGCTATGTTCCCAGAGTATGACTGTCAGACACTTGACTATCCACCAGCTGACATAACACTCTGTACATGATGTACACAGTTTCCAGTAAGGCCTGCTGGCCTAATATTATCATACATCTGGTCAGGCTATGGTTGGTGGAGTGAGACTTATGTCTGACATCCATTGCATAGTGTAACTGTGAATAGGCTCTGCCAGTTACAGTCGGTAGGCATGATCTGGCCTTGAATAAAAGTAACAGTGCTTGGTCCAATGTCAGTAGGTGTATGACAGTGTTACTGCTTGTATCCATGGCATTTCAGGTAATACAAATCAGAGATCTGGGGACACTGCTTGGCATTACATGGTAGTTGTCCTCTGTGCAAGTAAGCATTGCAGTTACTTCCAGCATGTTGCAAGAAGAGAGTCATGCAAGGTGTCTGCACAGAGCACAGACAAACATCTTAGAGAAGTGTAATATGTACACACTGTGTTGCTTAGTCATGCTGTGGCTCACTTGTCCAAAGGATAGTCCAGGTCCTTATTTACAATGCCCTGGACCAGTGCCATGACATTTCCACACTAGGAATCCTTGTAGTGCATCATGTGTTTACCAATATGGGCGACCACTACAACCCTCAATGTGAGGTCCTCCCTGGTGGGATCTGGCCACAGATCATTCTCCTTAGAACTACCAGCACGTACCCTCTATTGCAGACAATACAGACATATATGTCAAGAAAGCCATTTATTACCTCTTATGGGATAGTTGACATAGCATGACTGCATCTCCCCATCAGATGGGAGAGGCATGCATGCAAAGCGCGACACCCATGCATTATGTCAGCAGCATTACAACAGCATGAACTCGGCTGTACAGAACAGGAGGGACACAGGCTCATAATGGCTCAGCAAGCCTGACTGATGGACAACTGACATTAGCAGGCTGTGCAATAACAAATGGACATTGCTGTGTGATAGTTGTGGTGAACGTGCCCCCCAACATGGAAGCATAACTTCTTTAGCTAAAAGAAACACATGGTGTTGCTGTGATGTTGTGTAGACACAGTAAGTGACAAAATTAGCCACACAAGCAAAGCAGAACTACAATGCACAGTGTAGTTACATGTGTAACCTCAAAAGAGAGGCCCAGATTGTTGCTGACCTCAGACGTGATAATGCCACATATGATTAGTCTGTACTCATACCTAATCTGTACTTCCACACTGTCTGTATCAACTACACTCCCTTGTCCCCACCAAATGTGACACATGACATTCCTTCAACCAGTCCAATAACTTCCATGTTTACAGAGCAGTTCATAACTGGCCATTATACATGCTAACTTTCTGTGCTGCATCCCATGTGTGATCTGACAAGGAATACTAATGCCATTGGGAAACCATGCAATCATACTGACACCACTGGCTGCAAACCAGCTGAGTAGACAATGGCAACTGTTTTACCCTTGCACAGAGGTAGTGCATCCACTGACCAACATAACTATACACCTCTTCATCTAAGTATCCATATCTGTATGCCCGCAGGGGCAATCATCATAGAGCTGATCAGCACGCATATATGTGATCTACACACAATTGACTGCACACAGTTTGGATGTGTGACAGGTGGAGCATGACTGTTCCATGTGGTGGACATTTCTAAGGCAGTCACCAACGGCCTGGGTGAGGGTACATCAGGACGTACAACCTCTAGACTGAGCCAAGCCATCTTACTATCTCCCCTGCTCAGGCAACATTTACAAAGCACCCACTGAGGCATCCATTATACTGTCATTGTAGGGGTCACTAAGTGGCCCATTGATGGCACACATACGGAACACAGGGACATCTGCCTCCAATAGCTGATCTGTAAGCAGCAGTGCTCAACATGGTGCAGTCCTGAGTCCTCTACTGCTTGTAATCCATGTAACCACAATACACATGACTACTGAATGACTGTGGCTAAATGTTGCCTGACACCTGCAAATTGTGAGCATTCATAGAGTTTCAATATCCTGCAAGAGGGTATTGCAAACACATGCCTGTTGACATACTAATGGCCATAAACTCCAAGCAAATATATATGTGGTGTCTTTCCATCAGATAGACCTACGTACCTGGTAAGTAGCACATCAGTCACTACATGTGATTTACATACTCAGGGGTGAAAGAACTGGTTACACAGACCAGGCCACACAGGTCTACACCTAATGTGCCTCAGATCTCCATATCTCTACAGTGGTATGGCAGGAATCATATGGCATAGCTGAGGCCACAGTCACCAGTAAGTGACATACTCATAACCTCCATGTACCCTTCCTCAGCATACCAGTATCTGAGTGCAATGGTCATTTGTTGATGTACCTTTCCAAGCAATACTGGTAATTGCACACAGCAGTATGATCCCTCACTACGACACTTCACGTCTTCAGTATGTGTTCAGTGGGGATCATATGCAATGAGTGTCACTGTCGCCTGTGGCATATAGACTACTCAGAGGTGATCTGTGTCTTGCATACAGAGCAATGTGTTACCCTGGTTGATTGCATATGCTGCCTATTAGGAAGCATAATAGATGGATGACTCACTGCAAGGACATTAGCCTAATATGTGACATTAATACTACATGCAGGTGGGAGAGATTTGTCTAGCAGACTTAAACAAGTCCTTGGAACAGAACCCTGCCTAATGGCACACAGAGCACCTCAGTTCACCTCACTACATGCCATCTGTATGATTGGCTGAGCAAGCATCATCTCAACAAAGGTCGTCTTCTTGTGTGCCTCTTGGACTGGGACAATATGTGCTGATTCTGTAGCTATGGATATAAAGATGTCTATGATTGTGAGGGCTATATGGCTATTATGCTAGTTAAGTTCAAATGTCCTGTGGTTCCATAACATGATGTAAAATGCTCTTACAGGTTCACAGACAAACATGGTTACATTGAGACTAGCACCACTTCCAATCACTGCATACAGGACATGCCATGACACACATGTAGTACATGTTAGCTGTATGTAGATGAGAACACTTACGTAATGGAACACACTACAGATGACAGTATGTGTTGCACACAACACACCTCATGTCTGCTAGCACTATCAATTTAGGACATATTATGCTTGATGACATAAGCAGGCCTTGTTGTGGTCTGTCCTTTGTGGGGCACATCACCTGCTACAAATAAAACACTGCAAAACTTACCTATTTCTAATTTAACGTGGTTATCATATTTATGCTATATGGATAAATACACATACAAACAAAGTGGGCTGGAGTGAGATTAGAACACTTACCTATCTAGTCTTGTACATTAAAGACCACAGTACTTATCACACATGCCAGAGTTTAAGTCTGATACTACATTGTCTGGTGGTAGTCTTAAGGTAGATGACATCATCAGGCTTGTAGAAAAAGGCAGTTTGAGAACCAGCAGCAAGTTATGCATCACCATTGCAGGTGGATAGCCCATGAGGGCATGTCCTTTACTTTTCAGGGGGATACACACTCACACACACTCACACACACACACACACACACACACACACACACACACACACACACACACACACACACACACACACACACACATCAAGTAGGCTGGAGTGTGAATAAAACTCCTACCTATGTAGTATTACACCATATAGTTCCCAGTACTTATCACGCATGCCACAGCTTAGGTCTGTTGTATATGTGATTGCAGGCACAGTGCTTGTGCATTACACAAACTAGGCATCTTTTGAACAGCATATCTGGCCTGCAGAGTAATATTGCTTTATACTGTTATCTACATCTAACATCCTAGCAATGGGAGAACTGTTATTACCTAGCTATGTATGTACATCTTCCAGTATGGCCATATGTGGCTGCTTGCAGTTAGATAGGCAAACCTGTGGGCAGAAACAATGTGCCATGTCCATGTGTGAGTTAACAGCATTATACATTACACCACTTGCTCACCTGTGTCTGCATAGGTGGTGACATCCAGCAGGCACAGGGGTCTGTAGGTAAGGGGATTAGGTACTGTTGCACCCTTAATTTGGATCCTTTGAGCAACTGTATGAATGTGCAGATTTACTCACCATTATTAGGATATGTAGAACAATACAGACATCCACACACATATTTCTGTATATAACAGGGATGTATATATAAATGTGGCTGTGTGTGTATGCTATGTATATGTGTTATGCAGATATATGGAGAGAATCTATGTATCATTTTAATATTATATAGCTATATATATAAATAAATATATATATATATATATATATATATATATATATATATATATATATCAGTATATCCATTCGACACTACATAGCGATAGATATACTATGTATGTGTGAGAGAGAGAGAGATAGTGGCAGATAGATATGTGTACGTATATGTTTGTATGTATAGACATATTTCTACAGAACATATCATTTTGATGAAGGGCCAACAGAATTGTGCTTATTTTAACTAAGCGTATGGGCATGCCCAGTGGCCTGTTAGTACTTCTAGAACGACTCCAGGTCAGACCTTCTTGTACTCCAGTCTGGAATTTTGTGTGTTACAGACATTAACATCTGTCCCTGTTTCTGCAGGCCTGCACTTCACTCAAAATGTCCATGGCATTCCCCACCTGTCTGCTGTACTTAATACGTGACTGAGGCTCATAATGTTACACCACATACAGACTGACAGTCTGTATATCTCTCAACTGTACAGATTTTCTCAGAATGATCAGATTTTTTCTTCATATTTTCGGTCTGTTCCTCACACATTTGTGATTTTCTGGTAAATTGTTGAATAGTGAAATCACTAAATAATACTAAATAAAGACAAACATTTGAGTTTCAGACTTTGTATCTATCATAAAATATGTAATAATACAAAATCTTTTATTCTAGCAAGTTTCTAGGTTTATATGAATGATATTTAAATTCTGTCCCTATTTTTGAACTATTGTCCCCCCATTCTTTCTGGCTTTGTTCACATTTCTTGGTTCAGAGGTATGACAGGCTGTGAAAACGCCAACATAATAATACCTCACATGCAAAACATGTGAATACTTCCAGATTAGAACCATCAACACCATAACCCATGCTAGCTTTCCTAGTCCAATGAGCCACACAGGCTGCCAGACAGAGAGGAGTCATTCATCACACAATCAACAGCATAAATATGTACATTGTTATTCCTGCATTACGTGAGACATACAATGTATGATCGGGTTCTATGTTACAGTCCTAAGATTGCCTGGTCTGGTGATATACCATTGCTGACTTACTGTTAAGCAGTTATATGGGAATGCTGCTGTGTTGGGGGTGCGGGAACAACAGCACATGTTCTGCTGGGATAGACAGTAGTCCAAATATCATGCAAACTCACTGTTTCACATCTCCCTTGACTGATGTAGTGAATATTTTAACCTTGATGCCTATTAATTATTAGGGAACACATACTATTGGGTTGGGTATCTGTAGTCCCATGTGGATAGTACTTCTGTCCACATAGCCCAATATATTTCCTTGCATAAATGCAGCAGTTCATACATACAGCATCATACTACAGTAACCCTTACAAGTAATGTGTAGGTTAGAGACTTACCTTGTGAATGCAGCAATTGACAGAACTGTAGTTCAGGGCTGTGTGATGCAAGCAGTTCTCAGCCAATACATGGATAGGTACAGGTTGTGTGGGATGCCTGGCATCAACAATTTTAACATATGTATGTGAGTAGGAGAAAGGTGTCAGTTCCTAGGGCCCTAAGTTGTCACTGAATGTGCTATGGGTTGTCTGTTAGACAAAGCCAGGGCGTACTGGGCATGTCTACATCTGCCTACAGGAATATCCTCAGGGGGTTCCTCCTCTGAGTCCTCCTGTGAGTGTGGCTGTAGAGACCTAGGCACAGGTGCAGGGCTGTGTATCTCTATCCTTTGCTGATCCTGGTGCAGCTGTTTCCACAGCATTATATTGTGTAGCATGGTACATACTGTGAATATCTGTGCCCATGTGGCTGGAGTGTACTGCAGGGCTCCACCAGATATATTGAGGCACCAAAACCATGACGTTAAAAGCCCAAACACATGGTCTTGGATGTTCCTAGTTTGTGCTAATGCCTCATTATGGCATTCTTTGGTGGGTGTGTGTGCATTTCTAATGGGTGTCATCATCCACGGTTCCAGTGTGTAGCCAGCATCCCCCAGTAAAAGGCGGTGTGGGATGTCCCCCTAGCAAACATCTGGTACAGCTGTGATGCTTGCCAGATATGGGAGACATGATAACTGCCAGGGCTACCATCACACACATTCACGATAATCTCCTGAGCATTGCACATTCCCTGGCAGTTGATGGAGTGGTACCACTTGCAGTTGACGTAGATTCTACCCTCCTCATTGGGTGGTGCCTTGATCTGTACATGAGTGCAGTCTATGGTGCCCAGTACCTCAGGATAGTGTGCTACATGGTAGAAGTGTTGCATATTGCTTGCTCTCACCTCTGTGGTGAGGGGAAAAGAAATGTGCTGACTGGCAGGTGGTAGCATTGCATCCAGGAACTGGTAGAGTACCCTGGATGCTGATGCCTGTGAGACCCCCATCATGTCCCCAGCTGGTCTTTAGGAAGTACCTGTAGCTAGTATCCTAAAGGATACACATACCTTTGTTTCCACTGGGATGGGTTCTGCTCTGTTGGCTCTGGGTCTGAGTTGAGGGTGGGATAGCTCACTGAGTTCTTGTAGTATGTCCCTGTCCACCCTGTCGCACTCTACAATCTCCAGCTCATGTAGCTACAGGAGGGTTACCCTGGGCCTGAGCTCTCTTCTCCTTCTCCTTCGCTGTCTAGGCCTATTGTCAGGAATAGCAGCAGCACTGACTTCAGCATCTAGCACATGCAGATGTAGCAGACGTGCCCCAGCCCCAAGCATTCTCTCAGTTAAAATTCCCAAGTCTGTACTTCAATGGTGCAGAGTATGGGAGACAAAATCAGATTGTAAGGTGTAAGCATACTTTATAGTGCTCTACTATAGGTGCTGCCTGTGTGATTGGCTGCCTAGGATGCATTCCATCTGCCTCATATATCAACAGCATGTAATGGCTCTAGTTTAAGCTAAACAGAGATTAAGACTGATTGCTATGTCAGTGGCATTTTAGATATACTCAGCACTGTGGCAGGCCATGCAAACATGCACCCCATAGGTAGGTACTAGGCTATCGGTACTGGGGCCTATACAAGTCCAGCCAAAAAGGTACCCTGGCTTTTGCCACCCAAGAAAATTATTTTCCTGTGTCACTGTCGAGCAAAGCCACAGAGGTGATCCCCGGGGTGAATTTCCTATTTCCCATCCAATCAAATAGATTTTTCTTGAAGAGTGCTAATGAGGAGCTTTGTTTGATATATAGATAGGTAAACAAAGCTTAGAAGTGAGTGCACACACACCCTGAATGGACACACTTAGCATGAGGGCGCTAAACGCAAACAGACACAGCTAAGGTAAAATAAGCTTAGAAGTCATTGGACACACCCTCCCCTGATGTCAGCTACCTCCTCTGTAAACACCAACATAGTTCTCTGCCTACACAGAGGGGATATGAGGACACGATTACCCCGTTATGCCATTCAGTAATGCCACCTCTATTGCATAGGAATCCATGCTTACAGCCTGGAAACTACATGCTCCATAGCCCTACCACATTAGCAACAGCACCAATGCACCATTGTAGATACTCCACGCAGGGTCCTATAATACATTTCTGTCACATAATAATTAATTTTGTTTTTTCTACTTTTTTTAAATTTTTTTTATAAAGCATGTTTGTGCACTGCAGCATGCCATGCAAACATGCAGAGATTATTAAAAAAATAAAATTAGTTTAACTTATTTCCTTTAATTTTTCAGATACACGGGAGGAGAGTATCATTCATATCAGTATGTGGTATGCCATTTCTGTCCGTCTGTCTACATTTTTGCAGCCCCTTTTGTCTGTCTACATATCTGTACATGAAATTTTTCCATGTACACTATGGACACTGCCACAGGGTCTGAAGAGCTGCCTATATGCTTGCTGGATCGCTCTACCTGCCTCATTTGTATGACATTCACCTGCTTATGAGGTGATTTACATGCCACAGAACTTCCCATGTTAACTTGTGCATGTGTGCCACCCAGCAGTACTTACTGAATCTAAAAGTTGCTTACTTTTGTGTAAGCAGCACAGCATAATGCCTACATGGTGAAAAAGACTGTGTAGGCTTTATTAAATTCCCCCCAATTTATTTCTCTCTATATATATATCTATATTACAATAAAGAGGCCACACAAGTGGGGAAACTACAGTTCTCTGTTTATTTGCTTATTTTATGCTATATTGTGTACATAAATATTGAAATAAACTAGAAGGTGCAACTTTGGTGCCGGGGTTTTGTTTTTTGGTGGATTTTTGTTCCAGTCCATGTACTGCTTGGGCATATGCAACAACTTGTTTGTTTTATATAAATATGTGAAAAACACACTTCAAAAATGTAAAAGAAAACAGCTTTGATAAGTTAAGAGCTTGCATTTCTTCATACTAATAAAGCAAAAGTGATGTTTTTATCTCTTCTAACAGGTATATAAGCTTTAGATCTAAATAATAAATTATAAATAGATTACATTCCCTTGAATTATGTATCCCTTTGAAGCTCCAGTTCATTTAATTTCACATAAGCCCATAAGGAATATCTCAGTTAAAATGCAAATCTAGACAGTTTAGTTTAAATGTGATATATCACAATAATTCACTAAGAAACAAAAACTGTATAAAATTGTAGCTTTTGGAGAAGCTTTAAAGCAACACCTAAACTTGAATATAAAGAAAAAACAACTGTGTGCATCATTAAAGTACCTTTGCCAACATTTACCTTCTATAATTGGATATCACACAACACAATATAACTTGATCTGGTCCTAATTAGCATAAGTAAAGATCAACATCACAGTAAATAAAAAGGAATGTGTAATGAAGTAGCAACCACCATGACAACAATGTTTGTAGTTTAACTTAATAAAAACTAAGAAAAAGAACAAAAGGCGTGGACCGCTATCTTTACTGAATTTTTATAAGCATAAACGCATTACATTGTACTTGTTATTCTGTTTCTCATTGACATGTATTTTATAGTAATGTATGCTAAACTATTGTGGTTTGTGGCTATATTAAAGGTACTAGTTCAATCAAGTTTTACAAGTCATACTGAACACAAGATAGGTGTCAGATACAAATGATAAAAACATGTTTTTTTATCAGAGGGGATGCTGCCAACTGGCACAGTGGGGTAGGGATAGTATAAGACAGAAGAATGCCAAAAAAGCTGAAAAGTAAGACGTACAAAACAGTAGTGAGAGTGAGAGTAATCTCTGAGTAGTAAGACTCCACAGTCCCTTTTTTATACCTTCACTCTTCTGTTCATAGTTCTGTTTGACTCCCCCTCTGACCACTCTGTTTTTCTGTCTCTTGCTTCTTTTAGCTGACCTCCTATAATCCTGCTACCTTTTACATTTCTCACTATCTTTGTTTTCCCCCTCTCCTTTTCCTACTGGCTGCTCCTTAGCCTCACTAAGTCCATAATTCCTGTACCTAACAGAAACTGTACCTTATTTTTCCTTTCTCTTTACGTCATTTCTGCCTTTTCCCTATCTCTAACCTTTTAATATCTGTTACACTACTAACCTGCATGTTTAACACTATATATTAACCGCTTTTATGCTTTCAGCCAATACCTATTTGTTGTCATGACTAGCTACTAGTGATATTTTTTAACTTTAAATTGTTTTTTGATACTGAAGCTTTTCTCCTCAGCCCCTGACTGAATTTTGATTGTCATCTAGTCAGATTTGTACATGAAAAATGTATTTGCATTTGTATTTTGCCGTATTATACTATATTAGTTTTATTTGTATAGTTAGTATTATTAGTGACTTCATAAACTGTAGTGTATTAGTCTGATAGTGGAGCTTTTCTCCTCGGGCCTCTGCTGAAAATGGACATGTATCCAGCCAGACTAGCCCGGTTAACAAATGTAAAATAAATAAAATAAAATAAAAATAAAATAAATACTGCTATATGGCAATGAAACCAGAGTGGTCAAGGTAAAACAGCTAAGGAAGCTAGATGTTTTGAAGATGAAGTGCCTGTGATGAGTGGTAGGGTGCACAATGTAGTACAGATGAAGCCTAGCTCCATTTGCAGAGTAGGTCAAAAAGCGCAGATTATGGTGGTTCAGACAGATGTGCAGGAAATCAGAAAACAATTCAGTGAAGATTTGTATGAGTGAAGAAGAAAGGAAAAATAAATGAGTTCAACCAGCAAAGAGATATATAAATTGTTTCAGAGATGACCTGTGACACTCATGCATGGCAGCTGAAAAATGTAGGAGTGGCACTAAATCAAGAGAGGTGGTGGCCATTGATGCAACACCATGACACCATTTAAGAAGAATAAGAAAATTGGCCTAATGATGATGATGATGATGTTAGTGGTGGTGATACATTTGATGATAGCAAAAAGTAAATTGTAGCACTGCTGGATAACAGCCACTGAACAAGACATTATACCTCCCATCTGTAAAACATATAAAGCAACAAGGTGGTATGGCATCAAGCTAGAATCCTAAGTTGAAAGCTAATACTTAATGGATACACAGATATGAGCATCACTGGAAGAGATATATTGTAAGTAACAAAAAATAAATATCAGGAAGTGTTTTTTATTTATTACTTCCACTTTATGCTGATTATTTGATAAAAAACAAGTGGGGAGTACCTGAGATACATTTCAGAGTTTGCAGTACTATATAGTAACAGGTATCCATGAAAAATGAGTAGTTGAATGTAACAGGAGTGATTTTTTATTACATAAATGAGAGGTATCAGAAACAGAAATGTACTGCATTAACTCAGACATAAGCCTTTTATCACATCTGACTTTTACATTTCAGAAAATGGCTTTGCATTTGCTACTGTGACATTTTAAAAGAAATATTGTCTGTCAATATGACTGGGGCCTTTTTTTCAGTTTTAAGGGGTAATGCACACTTTGCCTGCTGTCTTCTGTATATGCGTATGTTGTAAGTAGAGTTGAAGACTTAAGAAGGAAAAGAAATGGTATACCTTCTGGATAAAATCAAGATAAAAATGCAAACGAAATGAAGCAGAGAACAAAAGAAATACAAAAGCACATGGAAGTTAATACAATTTGCATGTCAGTTGCTACAGATTTAAATCATAGCATGTAATGTTACCCAGAAATCACTTACCGTTATTACTTGTAAAAAGTTAAATGTAAACAAGAGGCTATTATTTAATTGAAGAGCAAAGACCTCTATTTTCAGGGCTTAGTTTATGCAGTGGCTAGTGGAGTAGTTTATAGAAAAGTAGTAGTGCTGAGAGGATGCAGTGCCTCTGGAAAAACAGTCCAAAAAGTACAAAAATAAAATCCAGGGGTAACACCACAGCTCAGGTAACTGAAACTTTAATAAAAAGAGGTTAGCGCTTTTGCGTTCTCTTTTTATTAAAGTTTTGGTTACCTGAGCCGTGGTGTTACCCCTGGATTTTATTTTTATACTTAGTGGAGTAGAAGGACAGTTGCTGCCCTGGAGTCAAGCATGTACATGCAGTAATAACAGGAAATTCATTTCTGTGAAAGAAGAAAATAAAAATATGTCTTTATCTAGCATTTCAGCTAAATAACACTACAGGAATTAAATTGAAAGTGAAGTATTAAAAGGATAATATAACATTTATAGCTAACTTTCATAGCAGAGCATATGTCGCCCTGCAACAATATTCATCTGAAAGTCAGGGAAATATATTCATGGAATTTAGAAAACTGACTCACCTAGACAACTGACCCAAAGACATACATAGCTTCAATCTACATTAAAAGCAACTAGTTTTACATGGATTTGTTTATTTATCTATACTCGGGCAACTAGTATTTGCAACAGTCTCATGAAAACTAAGTTTTGCTAGATGAAGCATCTGAAATATAATGTCTTTCGAACTAAAGTCTGTGGAAATAGAATTTTATTCTGGCATTTTTTTTTATTCATAAAGATGATCGTATATGAACAGGAAATTATATTTATGCTAAAAAACTCACTGCATTTTTGGTTGCTTTGATGAGTTCAGTTGTTATCTTGAAAGTCTCAAGAGTTTGATGCGGATTATCTATATATCTTTGTATATGGGTCTACTTTGGAAGCTCAAACTTTCAAAATGTCAAAATTCATATGGTCGAGACCACAGGATTGAAGTTTTGAAACTTCGAATGGTTTAAATGGAGATCGCCGTACAGAGTGGAATAGGAAATTTATCATTCTCTTTATTGTAGTGTGATCTTGGAGTTGGTATATTTAATTAGCAGGGGGTGTGAGGGGGTGCAAAACATAAAATAAAAATTGTTTTTACTTTTTTATTGAAGTTTTGAACTTTCAAAATTCAATGTTATGGTCTTAACCATATGAAGTTCAAAGTTTTGAAAGTTTGAGCTTCCAAAGTACAGCTATACTCACACACACACACATAAATATATATATATATATATATATATATATATATATATATATATATATATATATATATATATATATACATATATATATATATATATATATAGAGAGAGAGAGATACACACACACACACACACACACACACACACACACACACACAGATAGATTAATAGATAGATAGATAGAAAGATAGATAGATATAGATATGTATAGATGCAAACTTTTACATATCTACACATGCATATATATATATATATATATATATATCTGTCAAAGGAAAAACAACTTCAAAATGATCAACACACAGCAGGTTCAGGTTAAGACACTTTAATCTTGCAGCAAGGAGACAAAAATGTGCTAATACAGAGTTTGTCTAACTAGAATCAGGAAGTGAAGCTATTCTTATACATTGCTAACAAGGCATTGCCTACTAAGCTGACATAATAAATCACAAGTTCTTTCAATATTATTTCACAGCAGCTGTTTGTCCATGATTTTCTGCTGGCATATCAAGTTTACAAAAAAAACTTCCTAAGAAAAACAACGTGGCCTTGATGACCACCTGTCAGATATGACTTCTCACTATGCAATGTTAGTATTCAAGGTACTATGGCTAATTTGAGCACAAAGCAAGTACAGACCATAGTTCATTTCTTCAAGCAGTCTTTGTCTGATGTATCTTTTCTTTTCTGCAGCTGTGCATGTTCTCATAACACGAACAGAGCTGATTGTTCATATTCAATCACGTTATAGAAAACAGTATTGTTCTATTCATTTACTATTCATTAATTTTCCTGACCTAGCAGATAATCACCTGCTTCTCAGTAAATTTCCAAAAGGCATAAACATGAATTTTGCTGTGCTAGCAAATACTACGTCAGAGGGCATCTTGCAATTTCAGGAAGCATACTGCAGTTTGAAAAAGCATCTTATAATTTCATACAGAATTAAGCTGTACATAAAATAGAATGAAATGTGTTAACCCTTTTAGCTTCTAATAAGCACTAAACATATACATTAATAGATATTTTTCTAACATTTCCCCCCATTAATACTTTTTATTCTATTTTCAAAAGCATAAACAGTTTGTTTCTTCTCCTAACCTCTTCTGTTCAAGATTTGCAGTTAAGAGAGTCATTCGGTTTAAACTTATGAAAGTGTTTCACTTTTCAACAGTTCTTCGATTTCAGTACTTTGATATAAAGTTTCAGAAACTGACATGTCTATAAAATCTTTGATTAATCTTATCATGCAGAGAATACCACAACAAACACATACTCCTAATAGGAGTAATCCCACACAAATGGCAATCAGGATGTTCATTAGGATGCTACCCCACCACCCAAACAAATTCTGGAAAACGTCCGTCATTGGGTTTGGGCCTGGTTTGGTCACGGCTGACACTTGCTGAATCACCTCAAGATGGTCATTTATCTCATGCTGGTTGTCAGGAATATGTGAACAGCACTCCTCTTTTATTAAAGTGCACGTACCACCTTTTGTCGCTAGGGTGAAGTCAAGAGCCATGCGGTATTGAAGCACCACAGTTCTCATAGCGTTCAGTTGATCAGTTATTAATTCGAGAGTGGAAAAAGTTGCATTACTCATTACTTCGGGAAGTTTGGACAGTTTTCTCAGCTCCCAAATCGATTTCACTGCGCCATATGCAGGGGCTATACCTGCCCATGATATAATAGTGTCACTCAAGTCCATGTGTGTCAGTTTATCTTTGTTTTTCACTGAATTATGGTTTCTCCAGCCTGCTTCAATTCATTCCACTGGATTTTCAGGCTTTTTGAATGGATTTCGGGTGGTTTTCTTGGTGACCTCTCTAACATTTTGAATTCTTCCCTGAGGCAAGACTGTAGTGTGTCATATGGCCGGAACCAGGTAACCCAAAAAACAACTGCCGGACCAGTTCTCAGGTAACCATTTGTATGCCTTTTTCCCACAAACAAAATAACAATTCTCTACTTTAGTATTAATATACACTTGCCCTGCATGAAACATTTTCTTATCAATAATAGATAGTTGTTTAAAAAGAACAGGATGATGTTGTATCTCATCAATAGTTTTATGTATCGACTCAAGATATGAGTCATAGTTTGCATCACAGATATAACCTGCATTACTGGCTTTGGTATAACATTTGTAATGAATAGTCACATTACAATTACTCCAACCTACCTGAACCGTATCATTTTTGTAAAAACATATAATTCCCTTTTGTGTAACAGGCAGGTACAATGCTATTTTGTCTTGTGATTTTACAGTTGTAGTATCAAAAATCAAAATTTTCCAGGTCTCATTGATCCCCAGGGGGACAGCAGTCATTAATAATCCCCCGTATGCTGTTGGTATAGCTGTGCAGATCCAGCAATTCGAAACATTAAAAGTTTCAGCATACACATATTTAATTGCTTGGTAAGTGTTAAAGTTCGGATGCCAGTCTATGAGTGATTCACCTTTATTCAGTTCAGCTTGTGTGGCTGGAAAAAGAAAAGGCCACAACAAAAAGATTAATGTTATCAGTATGGCCAACAGAATGATCATGCAATACTTCTGAGGTTGTTCAATATTTCTATTTGCTCCCTATCTGGTCATTTTGTTCTTGTGTAACAGTAACAAGTTTTTTGTCCAGTTCAAAGTTTTTAACCAATTTACAGTGTGTCAGATGAATCCAGGAAGCTCGCTCTGTGATCTTGACTGCAGTGGGTGTTGACAGTAGCACTTGGTACGGCCCTTCCCACTTCGTTGTGGTCCAATTCTTCTTCTTCTTGATAACTTTCACCCAGACCCATGTGCCTGGGACTACTGCTGCTTTCGATGGTCTGGCTTGTTCTTTTTCTGAAACAGAATTTAACTGCAAAAGTTGTGTATTACTTTAAAGTCATCTCATGTATTCTGCAAGTGGACTGTCAGCCTCCTGGTCTGCAGGCATGAGAGGTTTCCACTGAGGTATATAATATGCCCTCCCAAACAATATTTCAAAAGGAGTTAATCCCTTTGCATTTGGAACAGTTCTCATGCTCAACAGTGCCAGAGGCAGGCAGTGCACCCAGTTCTTCTGTGTCTCACTAATCAATTTCCTAAGTTTGTTTTTCAAAACCCCATTATGCCTCTCTACTAATCCTGCGGATTGGGGGTGGTATGCACAATGGTTCTTTAAAGAAATTCCGAAATATCGGCTCAACTGTTGTATAGTTTGATTTACAAAATGTGTGCCATTGTCCCTATAGATCTTTTCCGGTATGCCAAATCTAGGAATAATTTCTTTAACAAGGACTTTTGCAACAGTAGCTGCATCTGTATTTTTGGTCGAAAAAGCTTCCATCCATTTGGAAAACATATCTATAATGACAAGACAATATTTCATATTTTCACATTTGTTTACTTCTATGAAATCCATACAGATAGTATGGAACGGGTACGGTGGTGTTGGGAAACTCCCTTGCTTAGGCTTCAATGCCCCTTGCTTGTTACACACATGGCATGCTGCACAAAAATTTTGTGTATAGTTTGTAAATCCATATGCAGTGAACACCCGGTTCACTAACTGTACCATCCCCCCTGTTGAGACATGGCACTGCCCATGGCTCAACAAAGCTGCATATCTAAACAAGTTAGACAGCAAAATTGTTTTTCCTTCTTTGGAGATGTACAGCCCTTTCTCAAGAATTGCTCCTCTTTTTATCCATTTCTGTTTTTCTATTTTCATAGTAAGTGTCTGCATTGTTTTCAACATTTCTAAATCTAAAATCTCAGAAGGTTGTAATTCCTCACTCAAAAGAAATACTTCAGAAGCTGAAGCTGCCTGCTTTGCAGCTTTATCAGCTCTCGCATTACCTTTTGAAATCCTATCCTGTTGCTTGGTATGAGCTACACATTTACAAATAGCTACTTTCTGAGGTAACTGAATAGATTCTAACAAATCTAAAATAAATTGCACATGATTAATCGGTTTACCAGTAGATGTTATCATTCCTCTATTTTTCCACTGTTGTGCAAAAATATGTACAGTAGAAAAAGCGTACTGGCTGTCAGTAAAAATGTTCACACATTTACCCTTTGCTAAGGTACAAGCCCTTGTCAAGGCAATAATTTCTGCTGCTTGTGCAGATAAGTTGTGTGGTAAAGACTTTGCTTCTAAAATCTCAGTATCAGAAACTACTGCATACCCCACTAGGTTCTGTCCTGTAGGACCCCTTCTGCATGAGCCATCCACGTAATATGTCACCTCGGCATCATCCAAGGGAACAGCAGTTAGATCTTTTCTAGGCAGTGTCTTTTGCTCAATCTCCTGCAGGCAGCTGTGTGGTGTGCCATCTGCAGGGGTCGGGAGCAAGGTAGACGGATTTAAAGTTGTACATCGTTCAATTGTCATATGAGGTTGGCTCAAGAGTATAGTCATAGAAGAAAGATGTCTAGCAGGAGAAAGATATGCTACTTTTTCTTGCAGTAAAATAATTGTGACTGCATGAGGCACTCTCAATGTGAGAGGGTGGAACAACACTACTGAGGCCGAAGCCTGTACTGCCATTGCAGCTGCAACTACTGCTTGTAAACAGTGGGGCAGGGATCGCGCCACTGGGTCCAGCTGTGATGAATAGTAAGCTATGGGGCGTTGCTTATCCCCATGTTGCTGTGTTAACACTGATGTCATGTAACCTTGCTTACAATCTACAGTTTGGAAAAAATGTTTATGATAGTTTGGTAATCCTAAAACTAATGAGGATGCTATCAGTTGTTTCAGTTTGCAGAAAGCTGATTCTGCTTCTGGTGTCCATTGTAATAAATCTTGTGCTGCCATAGGCTTCTTGTATATCAAGTTGGTCAGTGGAGCAGACTCCAAGGCATAGTTTGGAATCCAACTCCGACAGAAGTTAGTTGTGCCCAGGAAGGACATCATTTCCTTCTTGGTAGTTGGTTTGGGTACTTGTAAAATTGCTATTTTCCTATCTTCATCTAATGTTCTGCCTTCTTTGGATATTACATATCCCAGGTATTTAACCTGCTTTTTCCAAAGCTGCAATTTATTTTTGTTTACTTTATGTCCTTGAGTGGCTAAAAATTGTAGTAATGCTATGGTATCTTCTCTGCATTCTTGCTGGGTGGGGGCTGCCAGCAGGATGTCATCTACATAAAGTAAAATTTGGCTGCCTCTTGGTGGGCTAAATCCCACCAAGTTGCTTGCCATCTCTTGTGCAAATATTGTTGGGCTTTCACAATATCCCTGTGGTAGTTGCGTGTATGTATACCTTTTCTCCTGAAATGTGAATGCAAACCAATGTTGGCTGTCAGGGTGTATCGGTATCGAAAAGAACGCATTGCTAATATCTACCACAGAAAAATACTTCTGTTCAGGCTTCAAATCATTCAATAGGGTGTGTGGATCTGGCACTGTAGGTGCTCTAGATATTACTGCGTCATTTACAGCTTGTAAATCTTGGACCATACGCCATTTCTCCGTTTGCTTTCCTGACAGGAAATAAGGGTGTGTAACATGGTGAATCGGGAGATTCTACCAGTACTCCTTCCTTAAGTAAAGCTGCTATTATAGGTTTGATTCCTACTTCTGCATCCTTTCTTAAGGGGTACTGTCTCTTTTTAGGTTTAAATGCTGATTTTGGCATAATAGTAACTGGTCCTGCTGTACGAATTAGTCCTACATCTGATTTACCTGTTGACCAGAGAGTTTCTGGTATGCTCCGTAAAGCTTTTTCTTCCTCTTCTAG
Source organism: Protopterus annectens (assembly GCF_019279795.1). NCBI lineage: Eukaryota > Metazoa > Chordata > Ceratodontiformes > Protopteridae > Protopterus > Protopterus annectens. The sequence goes on along the minus strand of NC_056736.1, from coordinate 779,844,250 downwards.
TAAGAGTGCTAATCAGCTGTCCTTGCTAGACTGCAAGTGTACAGCTGGGTGTGTCTGCGTTATCCAATTTAACTTCTGCTTTTGTACTCCCTGTTCTGACAATTCTAACTCTGTTTGTTTTTCCCACTTTGTGACTTTTTCTCCAAGACCTGCCCATTTCACATTCTTATCCTTAGTTAAACTAACTTGTGGTAATCGATTAGATTTATAGAGTGCAAAGAATTCCTGGGGCAATGAACAGCTAACTACACTGTTCCCTTCTGTGTCCCAGTACAGATTACGTAATACTAATCTGTTTGCATGGTTTTTAAACAGTTCTTGCTCATATTCCTTATCATGTCCTGGTGTGCTACAATAATACAGAGTACAGTGCAACAAATGCTGTTTATCAGTGTCAAGGGAGGGGGACTTACTGATGGCTACATTCATCAGTTCTTTGGTTACTGCCCCTGGACCAGTCGTGACTAAGTCCTGGCTGTACCAATAAAATGTTTCACCCTCCGGTCGCACCACAAAAGTATCCATTTGTCACTGTGCTTCCATACCCTGCATAGTCGGTACTACTGCTATGCCAAATATCTGCATAAGATCTCTGCCCAAAAGGTTCACTGGGCATTTTGCAGAAACAACAATTTTGCTTTTCTGGGTCATCCCTGAAACAGGGTCAGTTATTGCTATGTTATGGGAGAGTGGCTCCCGATATAGCTGTCCATTAGCTGCTTTCACTAATATGTAATCAAGTGATTCTGAATTTTCTGGTAGTTTGGAAGGCTGTATGTATTCATGAAGCCCCTGAGTCACACAGGAATTTAACTTCCCTCCCCTCTACCAGAAGTGTAACTTCCGGTTTCGTGTCTGCTAAATAGAGCTCTAGGCTCAATAATGCTAAGTCCAAAATTTCACTTTCTTCACCATCGGTGATTTCTTGTACTTCCTCTCTTTCTTCTATCACATTCTCTACTCCCTCTATCACATTTGTATTTGTCTTTTCTTGGTTATTCCCTTCTAGTGATTCTTGACTATCATATAGTCAGTCCTCACCCTCTTTATCTTCCATGGCTACCTTCTTGTTTTGCTTACAATCCCTTGCCAAATGTCCCTTCTTTCCGCATTTAAAACATTCACCCCTTTTCTTTCTCTCTTCAAACTCTTCTGATCGTTTATCAGATTGCTTGTTTCCCTGGGCATTTTTCTTGCCCTTTTTTCCAGACTGTACTACATAAACTTCTGCTCCGTCTTCTACAGCAAATACTTGGGCTTTCTTTTTCTTTTTACTGTTAAAATGCCTTTCGGCATGCCTAGCATATTCAAGTAGTGATTGTAATCTACTCGTACAGTGGTCTACCATGTGCTTTGTAATAAAGCTGCTTATAGGCAAAATACTGCCTTTCAAAAATGCATTCTTTATCTGCTGCTCATACGGGGAATCATGTGTTTGGTCTTCAGGTACCTGCATTCCACAATGGTTGTTAAAACAGTCTAATAATCTAGCATAATATCTGTCAACAGTTTCACCTTCCTGTTGAATGCATTCATTAATGCAAGTCCAGTCTGCTCTAGGCTTCCACTTCTCAGAGATTCGGTCTGTTAGACCTTTCACTCTGTTAAACAGTTCTGCATTACTATGTGGGAGTGGCTTGTGTTCTGTGTCACGGGGATTCCAGTTGCCACTGATCATGAGCCAATCTGGACCTATGATTTGTCTGAGTACTTTTTCTACTTCTTCTCCATTTAAATGATAACTTAACCTCATGCCCTGTAAGACTTCTAAGAATTTTCTAAAATTAACTTTTGGATGGGGAATTCCCTCTGTGGCTTTCTGGATGTCTTCCAGTGTCCACGGTCTATATACTAGGAGAGTCAGGTCCTGTCCTGCCTTTCCTGCCTGAGGATTTGGTACTTCTATGAGTGGACATATCTCTTCTTCACTCATAGCTCGTGAATTTTTGTTTATTTCATATAGGTTCATAGGTTGGTACTAGGCTATCAGCCCTAGGGCCTATACAAGCCTAGCCATAACAATTCCCTGGCTATTTCTTCCCACATTATTTACTTTCCTGGACCCCTGTCTAGCAGGGCGACTGACGTGATCCCTGGGGTGAATTTCCTTTCTCCCATCCAATCATCAAGGTTCCTCTTGAAGAGGTCCAAAGAGGCACTCTGCTTGACATGTATGGGCAATCTATTCCAGAGTCTGGGGAGTCTCTGGGTCAGGAACCTATCCCTCCAGCATGTTTTGTTTATTGTGATGACAATGTTTAGATCCCTGGAGTGTGTAGCTCTGAGGGATTGGGATTTCTTTAAGTGTAGCATGTCCAACAGCTCTGGGTTTGACATGGCCTTGTATGTTAAGCAGAGATCGCCTCTGAGTAGACGATATGCGACAGAGTATAGCTGGAGTTTTTTAAGGCGGGCAGCGTAGGGCATCTGCTTTAGGCCTGTGATTCTTTTAGTGAGGTATTTCTGAGGCCTTTCCAGTTGTTGCAGATGTCTTGAGAGGTACATACCAAATGGGCGTTGTATTCTATAATGGGTCTAATGAGGGATGAGTACAGTGGGACAATGACCTTCTTTTTTCTGGATGAAAAGCCCTTCGTGATGAGGTGTGCCACATAGAAGGATTTCCTGACTGTTGTGGCGATGTGGTTATCGAAGGTGAGACCACTGTCCACCTGTGTCCCTAAGTCTCTTATCACACTTTCTGTGTTTAGTGTACTGCCACCTATATGGTAATTCATGGATACATGTTTTTTCCCAAAGGGGATAACAATACATTTCTTGGCATTGAGCTTGAGCCCATGGCTCTGGCAGCAAGCATCTGTTTCTGTAAGGCCTTTTTGTAGAGTATCCACATCATTTGGGGATTCAATAATGGCTCCCAGTTTGCAGTCATCTGCAAACTTTGTTAGCCAGAGTCCCTTAGTGTTGACCTATACTTCAGAGAAGTAGATGCCAAACAAGAGCGGCCCCAGGACTGAACCCTGAGGTACTCCACTTGTCACTTGTCTGGAGCTGGATTTGGAGTCGGCTAGTTTTACAGTGTGGGTTCTATCAGTAAGCCATTTAGCAACCCATTGGGTGACACAGGGATTAATGCCCAACTTAGTAAGTTTATTTATGATTCCAGAGTGGGGGGTGGTGTCAAAGGCCTTGGCAAGGTCTAGATAGGCTGTGTGGACCACCTTACCCTTGTCCATGGCTCTGGAGACTGATTCAAAGAAGTCAATCAGGTTCAGGAGACAAGATCGGCCCTTCACAAACCCAAACTGGGTGGGGTCCAGTGTTTGAAGGTTGCCAATGTCTTTGTTTATAAGTTCCATGATAATACGCTCCATGGCCTTGCAGATAAGGCTTGTCAGACTGATGGGACGGTAGTTTCCGGTATCCAAGGTGGATCCCCCCTTGTGGATTGGGATAACTGTAGCTCTGCGCCACTCAGTGGGCATGAAACCTGAGGTGAGGCTATGATTAAACATGACACTTAGGTGAGGTGCCAGTTCATATTGTAGTTCATGTAGTACACAGCCCGAGACGTCATCTGGTCCCATGGATGCTGTATTCTTGGCTTTAGAGAGTGCGTTTTGTACCTGTGTGGCCGTTATTACTGGAATTTGGCAATCTTCCGGTATTGAGATGGGCCATTTAGGGGGTGAGAGGGGGGTGAAGTTGGCACTGAATCGATCTGCCAGGATATTGGCAATATCCTTCGAATCAGTATATTTAATGCCATTCTGTTTTAGCTCAGAGCAGATCTGAGCATTGCCATTTAGATTCTTGACATAGTTATAGAATGCTTTGTGATTGTCTTTGGAATATTTGGCAATTTTATTTTCGTAACTAGCTTTGGAGGATTTTATGAGGCATCTCAGTTGCTTACTGAGGCTAGTAAGGGAGATTTTTGCATCCTGGGATTTTCCTCTTTTCTGCAAAAGTTTCTTCCTTTTGTTGTAAAGTTTGTTTATTGCAGGGGACCACCAGATTGGCTTCCTTTTTTTGGATGAGAGCATTTTGGTTCTATTTGGGATGGCACAATTCATGCATGAGTGGATGTGCTCGTACAGTGCCTTAGTGTAGGATTCAGCAGTTGAACTTTCAGTTTCCGTCTGCATGGGTGTCATAAAGTTTGTCACTTCTGACTTGAGTAGCATGAAGTTGGCTTTGGAGAAGTTTTTTATGGTGGTTTCTTTACATGGGGGTGGGGGTGGGGGTGGGATGTGGATGTCAAGGGTGATTAGCTTATGGTCAGACCTGACTAACGAGGGGGTGACCATAGGTATGGAGCATTGATTTCCCATGTTGGTTATGACCAGGTCTAAGATATTGGAGCCCCTGGTGGGACTATGGATTAGTTGATCCAGGGCGTTGGAATTTATGAATTCCAAGAACCGTTGTGCAAAGGTGTTGGGACATGAGTAGTTTTTCCAGTTAATGGCAGGGTAGTTAAAATCACCCAGTATTAGGGTGTTTGGTTCTATCTTAATATTTTCCAGTATGTTTAGAAAGGTGTTGTGAGAATCTTGGGGTATGGTGGGGGATCTGTAGCAAGCTACAATTTGGATTGCAGTCTTACCTAGTGTTAGTTGCACTTGGAGAATTTCAGACACATTGTGTTGGCCAACTAGCCTGGTGGTGTGAATATCCTTGGTGAATATTGACACTCCTCCACCTTTAGTGTTTCGGTCCTGGTTTGGTGGCCGAAAAGTGTGGTAAGAGTTGTAGCCTGGTATTGCAGGGGTGCTCTCTGGAGCCTTGAACCAGGTCTCAGTTACTGCACAGATATCGATGTTCTCCATTTTTAGGAGTGCCTCAAGAGAGTGCATTTTGAGGTTTAGACTTCTAGCATTGAGTAGCATTACCTTCAGATTTTGCATTCTTGTACCTGGTGGTTTTGTCCTTTGAAGTTTGCCTAAAAAAGGCACTATAGGGGTGGCAAGAGCCTTAGCCAGTAACCTGAATCCCAGGGGTGACAGGTGCAGACCATCTCTGGCAAAGCATCGTGGTCTGTCAATCATGTCATCCCAGGCAGACAGATACTGGATCCCCTTTGAATGACACCATAAGCTTAGCCAATTGTTGAAGTCAATCATTTTATCCTTATATTGTGGTATCATTCTGGGTGAAGGCAGGATGCTACTCAGGGCTAGGGTCATACCTGCCTGGGCCACGTGATCCGAGAGCTCTTCCATGTCTCTTTTCATGTAGTCCAGGGAGGTACGTCTCAAGTCATTCACTCCAACATGGACAATGACAGAGTCATATTTGTACTTGTTGTGGAGTGACTTGAGTGCATGCATTATGTGGCGGATCCTGGCACCCGACAGGCAGCTGACTGTAATTTTCTCCTTATTCAACCTGGTGAGAGGGACATCAGTGTGCCGGACTATAGAGTCACCTATGACTAAAGTGTTAGGTGCATTGTCTTGCCTTAGGGGCTGTTGCTGGGTGGCACACTAGTGTTGTGAACTATGTGACACATTGGTTGTGATTGGTGTTTGTTTGCGTTTCAGCTTCAGAGGTCTTTGTTGCTTGGGCAGGTTACAGTTAAGGGCCTCTGCATATGTGGATTTAGTGTTGCTATATGTGGGTGTTGGTGGTGCAGGTTTAGAAGGGCTATGCGTTGCTTGAGGTGTAGTGTGGGTGTTAACCTTCTCCTCTTGACTGTTTAGCACAATCTTGGGTGGAGAGAGCTTTGCTTCCATTTTGGCTATGTAAGTGCATCTCTCACAGGTTGTAGTGTTGGGTGGTAGGAGGAGAGGGTTGTCTGTGTACATGAGGCAATTGCTGCATTGCCCCAGTATGCCCAGATTCACCAGGTGGACAGGAGAAATCACCGGAAGCTGACCCTTGGACATGCCTGGTTTGGGGCTTTTTTTTTTTTCTTTGTAAAGTATAGGAGCTGTTTCCTTAGCAAGGTACTTTGCAATTATAGGCTGTTTAGTGCCTACTATTAATTTCTCCTTGTTAACAAGGAGAGTTCAGTGTTTGTATGAGTTTAAGGCTTCCTAGTGCTTTCCAGCAGGCATTAGAGAAAGTGCTAGTCACAGGGATGCTTAAAGGTAAGATTGAAAAGAATGCACTCTGCAGTGTGCACTAGAGAAGTTAGATGTGAAAGTAGGTAACTTGAGTTTTACCTGTTTAAAAAGTTAAGGTTTAGTGGAGAGTTACTATTTTTAAAACAGCAAGATGGATTGAAAGGGGTGGTCACTTTTGTATTTTGGTACTATGAAATACTGTAGGATGGACAATAAATTTAAATAATTGAAGGTGGGATTTCAAAATGATGATTTTGTGATTACTCACATAAGCCAGTGAAAGTAGAGAGAAATGAGATATATGGTCAGATTAACATAAGAGGCGGGCAACTAAAAAGACAGTGCCTGACTCAGAACAGAGAGAGCTGTGGTCTCTTTTGAAGTTTTAATATGCTGTTAAAACAGAATGCAAGCAAAACACAAGGTAAAGAAAACAAACTACAGTATTCAAAATATAGAAAGGCAATAAAGTAATACAAAAAATAAAAGCAAACTAACCTTTCCTTCACAGCAAAGTGTAGCAGAGTCTGGATGAGCCTTTCTGGTAAAAGCCTATATAACTCAATATCCCCTCTTAAGTTACGTGTTCAAGACCTAGTCTCGATGGGATCTCTAACATATGGTCCTGGCTTTGCGGTAACAGCCGGGTATAGCAGATGTGGACCAGCTTGTCCACTCGCTTCATATTCTGGTGCAGAAAGTGGAGGGGGTTTAGGGGCTGATGCTATTACCAAATTATTGTCTTCTTTATCTAAAAACATTGCTTTTGAATTATTACTTTTTTGTTCTCTACGGTTTGCTTCCTCAATCCATCTGTGTGCCTGAGGAATGTCTAATTGACATTGCTTTTTTACCTGACCTTTTGCATCGGTTTTAAGCTGTTCGACAAGTTTAATAAGCAAGGATTTTTCTAATTTGCCAATGAATTCATATTTATTAACCCATTTTGTATAGTATCTAACATTGTCGGCACGCTGAAATTGCATATATTTTGCATCTTCGGTTAGCGGTGGATTTGGGAACTTTTTGTGCACTTATTACCCATATTGTTCTGACTGTTAAAAAATGTTACGTAACCCTTCTTATTTTCACATGGTACCACGATTTTCTGTTTCACAGTTTATCTAGAATAACTGTCTTACCTGTTCTGTTTCCCTGATCTATGACAAGACTGCAATCTTTCTGCCCCTGACTTGTAAAAAGCAAATCTCCTGACAGATGATTCAAATCAAGCCCCTGATCTAAAACAGAAAAAAGGTAAATCTCACCTTACCTGAGCCTCCGTGATTGACCGTCTCTGGTTTGTATACTAACTCATCCTCCAGTCGCAGATCAGAAAAGTGTCTGGCCTCTTTTGAATGACAATTCAGTCAGAGGTCTTTCAAAGCAGAAGAACTGATGTGGTTTCTTCCCCGTACGGTTTCATGCCACCTGGCCCATCTGAAATGAGGTGAAGTGAGAGTTTCTGGTCCGAAGGACCAATCTGTCAAAGGAAAAACAACTTCAAAATGATCAACACATGGCAGGTTCAGGTTAAGGCACTTTAATCTTGCAGTAAGGAGACAAAAACGTGCTAATACAGAGTTTGTCTAACTAGAATCAGGAAGTGAAGCTATTCTTATACATTTCTTACAAGGCATTGCATATTAAGCTGACGTAATAAATCACAAGTTCTTTCAATATTATTTCACAGTAGCTGTTTGTCCATGATTTTCTGCTGGCATATCAAGTTTACAAAAAAACTTTCCTAAGAAAAACAACGTGGCCTTGATGACCACCTGTCAGATATGACTTCTCACTATGCAATGTTACTATTCAAGGTACTTGGGCTAATTTGAGCACAAAGCAAGTACAGATCATAGTTCATTTCTTCAAGCAGTCTTTGTCTGATGTGTCTTTTCTTTTCCGCAGCTGTGCATGTTCTCATAACACGAACAGAGCTGATTGTTCATATTCAATCACGTTATAGAAAACAGTATTGTTCTATTCATTTACTATTCATTCATTTTCCTGACCTAGCAGATAATCACCTGCTTCTCAGTAAATTTCCAAAAGGCATAAGCATGAATTTTGCTGTGCTAGCAAATACTAGGTCAGAGGGCATCTTGCAATTTCAGAAAGCATACTGCAGTTTGAAAAAGTATCTTATAATTTCATACAGAATTAAGCTGTACATAAAATAGAATGAAATGTGTTAACCCTTTTAGCTTCTAATAAGCACTAAACATATACATTAATACATATTTTTCTAACAATATATACTATACATATATATATATATATATATATATATATATATATATATATATATATATATATATATATAGATAGATATATATGTGTGTGTGTGTGTGTGTGTGTGTGTGTGTGTGTGTGTGTGTGTGTGTGTGTGTGTGTGTGTGTGTGTGTATATGCTGGGTTCAACATGAAGTACTGTATATGCTCACATAATTAATATATATTGTGGATCATCAATCCAGTAACAAAAAAATATTTTGATAAAATGTCCATTAAGATGGTGAAATTTGATTTATTTCTTAGTAAGCCTCTAAGCAATACATTTTTCTGTCTGCTTTTGGCTTCAATGTCTAAAAACATTTCCTTTAAGGAGTAATCTCTTTTGGGTGAAAGTCAGTTTTGGCTATGTTTGAAGAAACCTCATATGGGATTCACAGAGATGTATTGCACTTGTGCAGCTACGTGGTACTAAGTGACAGCAGAGGGAGTTAATGTGTATCCAAAGAGAATTTATGTAAGTAGACGCATCCATGTAGTTAAGTGTATACCCTGACGTGCATGACAGCATTCAGACTGCAGCCACGCACTGGTGGCACCTTGTGCAATCTTAACAGAAGTGGAAACAAATATGGTAGGAAAAGCAGCCGACAGTAAAGAGTATGGAAATGAGGCACCTTTCTTAGAAGAAGATTTAATCATTGAAGTCACAGTGCCTCTGTTAGTAGCTAAATTATGACAGACTCACCCTGATGAAACTCAGAATTAGTTAATTGAAAAAACTTTTAAAAAGCTCAGTGAGAAAGTAACATATTATGATGAACAAAAAAACATATTCCTGAATTTGTAATAGAAGAAGCTGAACAAAATGTCCCCTCTTCTTACCAACATGTTGAGTTACAAACTGATTAATTGTATGGAGTACTACAGTGAGGCAATAGTATGCCAGCTATTAGATTCCAAGCCTTTCAACCCCTTAGTGATAGGGATAGCACATAGTCATGCACCTGGAGAATACCTAAGATGAACAAGACTAAAGCACAATTTTACTGGCCAAGAATAAAGTAGGAAGTTGAGATGCTTCCTATAGTAATTCTGAGACCTGTAAAACCACGGTGAAACTGAAGGAGAACGTTGACTGCTGGCCATCACTGTTCTCCTTTAAAGCAAAGCGCCCTACACACTCCATTCTCAGGGGCTATGCCCCCACTATTTATATGGACTATCTCTGGGATCGCCATGCTGGAAACAAAACAGAATATTCAAGAAACAATGCAATCTAAGACTTAATATATACAAGTCCCAATTTTCACACATTCACTCTCACCACTCCTTGACTTGAGCTTAAAATCTCAATATTTAAACTGTTACAAAGTCAAGAATTTCTCTGCTAGATGGCCTGTGCCCTAGGAGACAGCCTTCCACACAGGCTTTAAAAATACTTTGATTTCATTGTCCATTATAAAAGTATCAGTTGTTCATTACTATGGACATTATCTGTCCTTTTACAAAATCCAGCAATGGATTTCAATTCATGCTGGCAGTTTTGGACTATACATGTAAGTTCTCCTAGGCTATTCTCCTATATATTGCTAGGTTACTAATTTGCAGAGTTATGATATGTAAGGAAAGCAAGTGTTTTGATTAGTGTCCATAATAATTTGCCAACAGTGTCAGTGTTTTAAGGTCAAGTATTTAAAAACATCAGTATACCATTTCCAGACAGGTCTACTTCAGAAGGCTGACAAACCAAAAGACTGAATCTGAAAAGAGTGAAAATTGTAAATACTGAATACATTGTGCCCCCTACAACCTCTGATAACTATATATATACCACAGTGGAGGAGAGGCAAATTCCATCATTCAGTATTTTGAATTTTCAGTCTTTTTGGATTCAGTCTTTTGGTTTTTCAGTCTTCTAAAGTAGACCCTTCCAGACATAAAGGTTTTGTGGAACATTTTAAACAATCATTAAAGTTCATGCCAAAAATGATAATAAGATGGTAAAATAGGGAAATACTGCAAGCCTCCAAAGAGTTCAGGCTTTCTGAGGTATTATATGTCAGGCTCAATCATATTCTGTTAAATATTCCCAGAGAAACTTGGGCAGAAGAGAAAACCCCATTTAAAAAAGTCATAGACACTATGCAACCTTTCAGGAATGGCTGAAAGTGCTAATTCCGATTTCACAGAAACATTTAGAAAGAGCCCAAACCACACAACAAGGGGTGTACAATAAAACTGGAAGCATCAGGAAATTCTCTGTTAGAGACTAGATAATAGTTTTGGTCCCTGCACATTTTTGCCTAAATATCAGGATCCATTTGAAATAGTATTAAACTGAAATTATGTAACTAATGAGTTAAATAGATTGGCAAGAGTAAAACAGAAGAAATATATCAAATTAATGTTTGAAACCTTGAAAACTTTCACAGATCTTTGCTGTTAGTTTAACAGCAGTGACTGATATGTGTGTTGAAGAAAGAATGCTGACCTCTATGCCTACAATTAGGTTCATAGGTTCATAGGAGGTAACTACGCTATTGGCCTTAGGGCCTTTATAAACCAAGCTATGTTATACCCTTATTCATTTATTGACCAAGTTGTATGGCCTATATTTGCAGCATGAGTCTATTATCAGCACCAACTGTCCTTATCCGAGAGGGATATAGGTGACACCCCCAGGGTAAATTTAAGAAAATCTCTAGGAGGTATAGCTGTCTCTCCAGCATGTCCTGCTAATGTCGCAGGCTAGGCTAAGATCTCTAGAGTGAGTGAATCTTGTCCCATTTGACTTGCCGTTGTGCAGCATTTCCATTAGTGTGGGGTCTGAGACTGCATTTTAGGCCAGGCACAAGTTGTCTTTTAGCAGCCTGTAAGATACAGATTACAGTGACAGGGCCTTCTGTCTGTCCATGTAGGTCATGTGTTGAAGGCCCTGAATTTTTTTGGTGAGAAACCTCTGAGGTCTCTGCAGCTGCTGCAGGTGTTTGATGAGGTACATACAGAAGGGAGCATTGTACTCTATTAGTGGTCTGAAGAGGGATGAGTACAGGGGAGTTATTACATCCTTAGCTCTGGATGAGATGCCCTTACTTATGAGATGTGCAACATTGAAGGCCTTCCTTACCACTGTGGACACCTGGCGATTGAAGTTAAGTTTGCTATCAACCTGTGTTCCTAAATCTTTCACCACAGTATTTGAGCTAAGGGGGCTACTGTTAGTATTGTAATTTGCAGGGATTTCCCCTTTGCTGAAAGCGATGATAATGCATTTTGTTGCATTTAGTTTAAGTCCATGGCTTTGGCAGCAATTATTTGTCAGTGTAAACTATTTTTTTAGTATGTCAACATAAGTGAGGCTTCAATGATTGCACCCAGTTTGCAGTCATTGTTGAACTTGGTAAAGCAAAAGACATCTATTTTCACCTGGACTTCTGAGAAATAGATTCCAAATAGTAGGGGGTCCAGCACAGATCTTTGTGCTACACCACTTGTAGCTGGTCTGCTGGTAGAGGTGGAATCCCCAACTTTGACTGCATGTGGTCTGTTGGTGAGCCAGTTGGCATCCCCATCTAGTGACATATGGGTTCATTCCCAGCTGGGTGAGTTTATCAATGATGCCTGAGTGGGGGGTTGTGTCAAAAGCCTTGGCTAAGTCAAGATAGCCTGTATGTTCTCTTTTGCCTTCATCCAGGGCTTTGGTGACATTCTAGAAAAAGTCCACCATGTTCAATAAGCATGATCTACCCTTAATGAAGCCAAATTGGATCAGGTCAAGAGTCTGAAGGCCACCTATGTCTTTGTTGATAAGGTCCATGATGATTCTCTCCATGGCCTTGCAGATAAGGCTGGTTATGCTTATGGGTCCATAGTTCCCAGGGTCGGTTGATGGACCGCCTTTCTGCAAGGGAATTACTGTGGCTGGGACAAAGCCAGTACTTTGACTATAGTTGAAGAGAGTGCCATGTGGTTCTGCTAAGTCCTGTCTTATACCATTTAGTAGGCACCCTGGAATGTTATCTGGTCCTATAGAAGCTGTGTTTTTGGCCATGGAGAGTGCAGTTATGACCTGCTCTTGGAGATACTAGGTAGATGACTGGTTACAGGTCTGCTTTGAGGAATATCTGGTGGGGGCAGGGGAGTAGAGTTTGCACCAAATCTGTCTGCTAGCAGTTTGGCAATGTCCTCACGGTCGGTATGAGTGGTACCATCCACTACTAGTTCATCACAAAGCTGGGCTTTCCTTTTTAGATTTCTGACATAGCTAAAGAATGCCTTGTGATTACCCTTAGCTAAGGATGCTAGTTTAGCTTCGTAATTGGCTTTAGATTATTTTACAAGATATCTAATTTGCTTGTTCTTGCTGTGGAGGGTGTCCTTCCTCTGCTGATTCAGTTACCTCTTGTTCTTAGACATTAGTTTTTTCCTCTTGTCGTATAACTTATTTATGCTTGATGTCCACCAGGGTGGCTTGTTTTTTTTGTGAGGATCTTGTTTTAATCTGTTCAGGCACAGCCAATTCTAAACATTTGTATATGAGTTTATACAGGGCATTTGTATAAGAGTCATTGCTGACAGTGGTAGCAGGGGGTTTAAAACTATTTATACCATTGCTTAGGAGGCTATAGTTTCCTTTGGAGAAATGTTTCATCTTTTAGCTCTTGGGGGGGGGGGCAGGTATGATTGGTACTTTGAACAAGACTGATTTATAATCAGACCTTATCAGGGAGGGCAACCCACAGATGGTAGTGCAGAGACCCCTATGTTGGTGAGTATTAAGTCTAGAACATTTAAGCTCCTTGTGGGGTATTGTATTGCTCCTTGTATTAACAAAGTCCGGGGACCTTTGGGTGAGTGTGTTTGTGCTGATACATGACTCCCAATCGATGGAATGATTGTTGAAATCACCCATGACCAAGGAGTTTGGCTGTATAGTGAGTGACTCAAGTTAGTCCAGGTAGGCAGAGTGGTTCTTGTGGATCATGGTGGGGTACCTATAGCTAACAATGATATGTAAGGGGGGTTTGGCTACATTTAGCTGGACCTGGAGTAGCTCTAGGGAGTAGTACTTTTTGACCAGTCTTGAGGTGTATTTGTCATCAATGAAGATGGATACACTTTTGGTTCTTTCATGCTTGTTTTGAGGACTGAACATGTAGAAGGCATTGTAGCCTTGCATGGCTAGGGTACTCCTTGGGGCCCTGATACTTGTCTCTGTGACTGCAAAGACATGAGCATCTTCCAAGGTAAAGAGTGCTTCCAGTGAGTGCAGTTTCTGATTTAGACTCCTAGCATTAAGCAGCATGACCTTGAGTTTGTCTCTGGTGGATGTTATTACATTGGGAATTTTGTTGTTATGACATTGCCTAAAAAAGGCAGTATGGATGAGGCAAGTACATTTACCAGTAACCGAAAGCCAAGAGGCAACAGGTGAATAAAATCTCTCAATGCAGCATGGTCTGTTGACCATATCTTCCCATTCTGACAGATACTGGATCCCCATGGATTGACACCAGAAGCTAAGCCAATTGTTGAAGTCAATCCTTTTTTGTTTATACTGAGGCATCATCCTGGGTGAAGGTATAATGCTGCTTAGGGCTAGAGACATGCATACCTGGACACATAATCTGAGACCTCATTCATGTCTCTCTTCATATAGTCCAATGAGGAATGTCTCAAAGCCATTCACTCCAACGTGGAGTTTGACAGAGTCATAACGGTACTTGTTGTTGAGAGAGACTTGAGTACGTGCATGATCTGACAGATCCTGGCAACTGACAGGCAGCTGACCATGACCTTCTCCTTGACCAGCTTGATGAGGGGGACATCTGTGTGCCTCTATATGGAGTCACTTATGACAAAGACATTTGGTTTTGAGGTGTATTGCCTTAGGGACTTATTGGCACTTGAGACACTGTTGTGGATGTAGTGGATTCTTTTGGGCCTGCAGTGTGTGCAGTAGGTTTGCAATTGGGATGTCTTTGACCTTGAGGTAGGCTTCTAGTGAGTACTTCCACGTATGTGGGTTTATGTGTTTTGAGCTTGTTTAAGAGGTGAAGTGTGTGCCCACAAACTGTTTGATATCTGATTTGTTATTATGTGAGAAAATTGATTCAAAAGTCATTGTATAGGTATATCTCTCACAAGTTGTATTTGTTTGTTTTTGGAGTAACTGGCTGTCAGTATACATGAGGCAATTGTTGCATTGTCTCAGGATGCCCATGTCAATCAGGCTGACTGGAAAATGCTGGGAAACTGTACACCACTATGGCAGGTATGTACTGTAGTCAGTAGTGTGGAGTGGGCTTTATGGATAATGTTTTTCTGTAAGACTAACAAAAAGTGACTATTCTATGGAGGACTAGGGGCAGAAAACTGTATCAGTGCTTCATAACTAACAACTGAGTTGCTCACAGGGTAGCAGTGCAATCTTTGAGCAGCTCCGGTAAACTGACAGCAAACGCATGCAAACGTGATGCTTAAATACAAGTGAAGTTAAATGATTTTAAACAAAGTAATCAAAGGGAAAGCCCAAGACTAAGCTTTATTCCAGCAATCCTCAACGCAGATGAGTCCTTGGCTGCACACTTCTGCCACAAGGGGGGCCCTTCTTAATGTAAGATGGCTGGTTTAAGTGCCCACATGATACCAAACAGTATAGATTCAGCAAGCCTGAATCTAGCCCATGCTATAAAATGCTGAAGTGCTAGAAAATCAAAATAAAGAAAATCACAGAAAAAAGCAAAAAAAAAAAAAGTTCAAATAAAGCAGCAATTCAGTAGAATATTTCCACAAGAGTGTAGACCACAACCTTCCTAGTGTGAAATAACAGGTCTGGAACCCAAATGCTTAAACCAAAGCAAAGATACTTAGAATAACAAGCACAATAGCCTTCACCAGCAATTCTCAGCTTAAAAGGGTGTAGGCTATCCTCTCCTGCCACAAGAATTTAGACCACAAATCTTCCTAATGTAAAATAACTGGTTTGGAACCCAAGAGCAGTTTCACATAGTGTCAGGATCAGCAAGATGACAAACTCTCCAACCCACCTCGCAGACATGCATGCATACACTAAATATATATATATATGTATATATATATATATATATATATATATATATATATATATATATATATATATACACACAGATGAGACTATATGAACGAGTTTCAGAAAACTCGAACATCAAAAAAAAAAACAAAACACAAAAATCTACTTATTTTACATTTATGGAGTGGGGAAAGGCCCCCTGCACCCACACACTCCCTGCAAATTATATATACCAACTCCGAGATCGCACTACAGTGAAGAAAATGGTAAATTTCCCAATCCTCACTGTACCGCAATCTCAATTCAAGAGGTTTGAGTTTTCAAATACTTGATCATACAGTCTCAACCATATGAATTTCAAGTTTATGAAAACTCGATCAACTGTTAGGGATCCATATATAAGAGAGAGAGACAGAGAGAGAGGGGGAAAGAGCATTTTACAGTTAACTAGAAGATCATGATCAATTTAGTTTTTTTTTTTTATTTTTATATGGTTTACACGAGTCATAATGTATGTGAACATGTGAATAAAGGAAATGAGGGTTGAGGAATTAAATTCCTTGCAAAATCTTTAACCTGGAAATGATTCAGTTATAATATTTACTAGAAATTAAGCTACTTTGTATAACTCTGGGGCAAGACCCTTGACACAGAAATATTCCTGAGATGGAAACAGGATATGGCAACTGTCCCTGAAAATTAAAATAAAATAAAAATAAAAAAAAAGTTTCACCAAATTCCCCTGTTTTATTGATTATACCTATTGAGGGTGATATTAGTGTGCTCATGAAAAAATAAAGCAACTTAAAAGAAAAACATTACTTTACGAAATTAGTTCTCACTTTCAAATCAAATGACTGGATTGTCTTGCCATTTTACGTTAAGCTGTGTGACTTGTAGAATGATTGTGAACTAATCTGATAAGTTTCCAAGGTAGATGAATGATGGCATCTTTTGAGATGCTAAAAAGAGCCATTTCTGTTGGTAAAGAGGGATGAAGCCTTGCTTTTATACACAGTAACCTAATTCGGAGTAGCCTAGGTATTGGAGGAGGCCAGGTGACCTAGGTCTGAGAAGTGTCCCAGGACTTGGAGGAGATGAAAGTGCAGTAGCAATTTTGACTCACCCCCCTCAGGAGGAGCTGCAGTTGGTTCTCCTGTCTGAAATGTGCAATTGCAGTTTTACAGTGTGCCAGCATCATCATGTGGGGTAGCATGCATGCATATTTAGTCTGCAAGCACTTGCAGAAATCAGACCCAGAGCAAGGGGTGGAAGATAAGTGCCTTAAAAAGTGTTTCAAAAAATGCATGAACTCATGGATTAGACAGTGATATCTATCTTATTAGCCAACTCTTATCTTCCAGGGGAATGAATGGGTTGGTGGGCTCTCACACTCAAGAGTAATGAATGCAATAGCAGAGTAGCTGAGGAGGAGCTCAACAATCATTACTGAGATTTGTTTTTGTTTGGTCATTTACTCAGTCTGACTCTTTGTGACATTAAGAACATCAGCACACCAGTCCTTTCTGTCAACAATTATTTTAAATTGTACCAATCTTGGCCTCTGTTGCCCCTTCTTCTTTTGCTTTTGATATTTCCTACTATCATTGCCTTCTCCAGTGAATCCTTTCTTTGCATTACATATCCAAAGTATTTGACTTTTAATTTTACTTTTAGACATTTTCTGAACAGTCTATGTTTATTTCCTTAAGCATTTATTGATTTGGTATTCTTGCAGCCTATGGATTTCTCAAAGCATTTCTTTGACACCACCACAAATAAGAGAAGCAAAAAAAAATTTAAGGTCATTCTAAGGCTTGGTTGAGAGCCATTAATAAATCAGCAATATAAAGGAAAAATTAATATGGACAAGTACCTGGATCTATTGAAGAAATTCACTTTTTACTCATATTAAGGCTAGAATTGGATTCATGCATAAAA